>NC_133666.1:398143955-398402030 GCF_037893015.1 Macrotis lagotis
AATGTTAATAAATATAATTTCACCTTATAAGAATTGTGTGTATATGTGTATGTATGTATGTATGTATGTGTGTGTATATGCTTATATAGATATGTACATACAAATGAATCTAATATAAATTATATGGAAATGCCAAATCAAAGAGATACATATCTATCTGTACACAATAAAACAAATACAAATATAAAGAAGCACCAATTATCAAGTTCCTGCTTTGTACAAAAACAACATGTTTGATTCTGGAAAGAACACAATCTCTAGTTGAAATATAGATCCCTACCATCAAGGATTTAGTGATATAGAAAAGGAGAGAAACATGTAGAACAGAATGCTATTTTACTTATGCATATATATATATATAATTACATGATTTTGTAACTCTAATGTACTTTGTGTATATATATATATATACATATATAATAAGCATATATATATTTATGTATACAAACATATATATGTTAGCCTTTGTAGCATTACATCTATGCATAATTATACAATCAATATTTATATATTAGCAAAATTACATTAGAGTAACAAAATCAAAATCTGAAGTTGTTCTTATCAGGAAGTCATTAACAACTGGGAACATTAAGGAAAGAAACACAAAAAGTTGTCACTAGAGCAAAGCTTTTAAATCTGGATAGGAATACAATAGTTGGGGGTGGGTAGGAGGAAAATATATTCCAGAACAATCTGAGTAAGTGTATAATGTGTGTTCAAATTTGTCTTGAGAGTAAAGTGTGAGGAGAGAAATGGTGTGTCACTTATAAGATCTTGAATAGTAGACATAAATGGAGAGAGAGGTGAGAGAGAATACAAGCAAGCAAGATAGTCTTTGCTTTTAAGGAGCTTATATTATCATGAGAGAGGACAATAAATAAAAAGGATATGCATGGGAATAGGGTAGGGAGGGGAGAATACAAATTTAGCTAAAAAGTTAGATTGGGAGGTAAAAACAGGAGAGTCCAAGTTCAGATGGAATGAAGATGTTTGTAGGAAAGGACCTTGGAGAAGAGACTGTAAGAAGTTGGATGAAGGCTAAGTTCTAACAGGTTAAGGCAAAAGAACTGGAATTTTAATATTACCTGGATGATAAGAGAAAGTCTTTTAAGATTCTTGATCAGACTCGGATATAAGAAGGTTTGGATAATCCATCTTATATCTGAGTCTGATCAAGAATCTTAAAAGACTTTCTTTGCATGTGAGCATGTGAGTATATATATATATGTATATATATGTATATGTATATATATACATATATATATATATATATATAAATTTAAATACCAGTAATTTCTGGTTTAAAATTCTAAATATGTACATGTTTATATATATATATATATATATATATATATATATATATATATATATATATTTAAATATATATATATATAAACATGTATGGATACATACATATATATTCATACTTTAGATATCCAAATTTATGAGTTTTAGAGGTTTCCTTATTGCAAATATACAACCATCTTTTAAAAACCATCTTCTCTCTTCTCAGAAAAAATACTCTTATTCTTTTTAATAAAAATAATCATATTCTAACATTTCTACATAAAAAATAAAAATATATTTGAAATGTAAAGTCAAAAAGTAACAATCTCAAAGCAAAATTTCTCTTGCATCAGATCTATTTCAATGTAATTTCTACCTAAAACCATAGCCCTAGTGTAATTTCTGATAATTCTGGAGCACTTAGCTGTACCTGTGGCAGTGAAGCACATCTAAATTGGGATGAAAATTTTAATTTTACTTAACTTGCTACAACTTTGGAGTGCGAGAATTTTTCCTTATTTTCTCCTAGCCCAGAACCTTGGAAAAATTATGCAAAGTTTGGATTCTAGGAAAAGTCTTGCATTTAAAGCTAACCTCTTTGGACAGGTTCAGAGAGAGAAAGTCATTTAGTCCAAATTTAGTCTCTGTTCCCAAGGGAGAAGTAAAATAGCTTAAGGATTTATTTTTGAAACTGAAGAAATACTTAGTGGTCCCACTGCTCCTAATTTTCAAATCATTGATGATGTTTTAATATCCTTTTCATTGGATTCAATGAAGTGAGATTGAATGGTATTGTTTGTACAATTAGCTATCTTAATTTATTTTATTATTTTAAATATATAGTTTAACTGTTTTTAGAAAAGCTAGGATTCTTACTACTGATATTCAATATACACATGTAGATGTATGTATGTACATATATACATACATGTATATTCACAAATATATATAAGGTAAACATATGTGTAAATATTTTTATTGTTCTAACATACAATTAAGATATCTACTGTTTTCCTGGTCACAGATTGAAAGACTAACAACATGTCACCAGTACATACAAAGTTGACTTCAAATACTGAAAGGTATGGATTTAGAGTCTGCATCTAACCCTTGCTGTTTTCGTGACCCTAGGCAAGTTATTAAAACTCACAGTTCTCTGACATACTCTCTAAGTTCATTTGTTGTAGAGAAATTACCAAGCTGAATTGTTAGAGGGAGTTTTATGAATCTGGAACTCCCCCTTCAAGTAGTGATATAAACTTTCCTTGAAGACTCCACAATGGGAAACCCCATATCCTCAAATAGCATTTTCAGCTTTTGAACAATTTTGTCCATCATTCCTGTTAACAGATATTTATTAAGGGCTTATTACACAAACTATATCAAGTAAGAAGAGTGTAAAGGAAAACAAAACTGATCTTGTCACAAAGAAACTCATATTCTAGTAAGGAAGACAACCTGAAAATAATTAAGTACATACATACAAGATAATTACATTTTAAATGAGAGTTCATCTTAAAGGAAGGAATTAGCAATAGAAGGGAAACAAGAAAACTCTGCTGAAGAAGTTGGAAATTATACTGATTCATGAAGGATCTCAGGAGAAGCTATAAGCCAGGATCAGAAAAATAACATATGGGCATTTAATGAAAAATCAGGAAAGGGAGTGTGATATGCAAGAATCATCACAAAGACCAGTGTAGCAGAGTATGGGGAAGGAAGTAACATATAAAATGCATGGAATCTGTGACAATTAAAAGCATTCAAAAGATAGTTTCCTAATAATTTAAACATTTTATTAATAAGGTCAACAGATTATTAATAAAAGGATGGTCACTTAGTCATTTCTTATAGACCAAGGACATCTAATGGCAGTAGGATCAAATTTATATGCCCTTCAAAGAAGAGTTTCTGAGGGGTGTCTAATCACTGTGACTGAGAGTTAGGCTATTCTGGGGGAATATGACTTATGTCACTCAAATTTTCATCAAAGACTTATCGATTTCCTTATCACCTCTCTTGATTATAAGGAGAATCAACAATTTTTCAGGACCTGTCTGAACAAACACAATGAACAGGAGTATACTCATTAGCCTAAACTTAGAATATCTTTTATTATCTGATTAGATCTTGGCCTAGGTAAATCTTCAAAAGACATTTCCCATACTGTTTGATTTCTGGATGAGAAATTTTAAAAGGGAAAAACCATGATCCTAATATAATAATTATTTTTAAGAATAAGAAAGAAATATACAATTATAATACAATATAAAAAGGAACTAGAGTATTGAAAGGTTTGAAATGACAACAAAAGATTGGAGGGTCAGAGGGTTTATTAGAAAAGATTTTATTAATAGAGAGATATTGAAATTTGTTGAGTGGCAGGGAGTGACATGGTCTGACTTGTATTTTCAGGCAGTTGTGTGGAAGATACACTGGAGTGGAGAGAAACTTGAAGTGGGAAGACAAGTAGAAGACCAATACAATCATCTAATAAAGAGGGTCTGAGTTAGGGTGGCAAATGTGAGAGAGGAAAGAAGGGAATATATAGGGAAAATGCTGTGAAGACAAATAAGACAAGACTTGGCAACAGATTGGATATATGAGATGGATATGAGAGAGGTGTTCAACCAATCAATCAATAAGCAGAAGTGGGAAAAAGCAGAATGCTAAGTATGGGAACAGCCAGGGAAAATACGTGAGTATGGAGATAGAATGTTGTATATGAAGAATAGTAATGAGATTGGATTGTCACTGGATTGTCAGGAAGATGGGGGGAATGGAGCAATGTGTAGAGTGTAAGAAGAATGGAAAACTAGGAAGGATCCATAATTATGGTGGTTTTTGAATGTCAAACAGAAGATTTTATATTTCATCCTAGAGATGGTTCACCAGAGTTTACTGAATGGGGCTACATATGATTGAGGATGGCAATGATATTTTAAACCTGTCTGACTGGGAGAATAGTGATGAGATCAATAGTAATAGAAAAGTTGTGGAAAAGGTAAGGGTGAGGGAAATAATGAGTTCTGTTTTGAACAAATAGAATTTGACAACCCTGCCAGACTTCTATTTCAAGATCTTCAAAAGGAAGTTTTTAATGAAATACTGGAACTCAGGAGAGAGAATAATTAAGGCCGAATGAAATAAATCTGATAATCATCTAAGTAGAATTGATCATTGAACACTTGAGAGCTTATTTCATCTCCAAATGAGATTGTAGAAAAGAGAAAAGGACTCAGGATAGAGCCTCAAAGAACACCCACAGTTTATAGGCATTTTTTGGATTAAGATGCAGCAAAATTAAAATTGTTAGGAAGTTTTCTTGTCATTCTACTCTTCTCTATCAATCTGAAATTTGTTTCTCTGAAAGTTTGAATCATAGGATTTAAATCTGGAAAGGTCTTCAAAGATTATCTGTTTCAAGCCCTTTATTTATTAGATGTGGAAACTGAGATTCAAAGTAAAAAAAGAAAGAATTTCCCCAGAGTAACACAGATACTAAGAAGCAGAAATAGAAATTAAGCTGTCATATGATCAAATCCAGTCTTTAAAAAACTGCTCTGTACTGTTACTGCTACATTCTTCCTGAATAAATAGACTTAGTTTAAGCCACTTTTCAAATAATAGACCATCAAATATGGAAAGTTCTGTCAAAACTCCCACTACTTTTCTCCATGCTATTTATCTCCATTTTTTTCAAATGACTCATCCCAATTCACTCAGCCTCCTGGTTGTCTTTCTCTGAGCTCATTCAGTGCTATTAGCTCCTCCCAAATATCTTGCCAAGAACTGAATGCAACACTCCACATATGATTGGAAAAGAAAAAATAAAGAGTAATGATAACCTGCTTTTTCTAGATACTTACAGTATGACCTTTATTAGGAATACCTGCCTTAGAAAGGTAGTGTAGATATATGGGTAAAGATTTGAATTCAGAGTCAAGTTGTAAATTCTAATCCTGTTTATGACATAAACTTGCTTCAAACTTAATGAAAATTATTGAGGCCATCATCTATGAATTCTCTCTGCTCCACTCATTCTCACTTCACATCTTTACATGATTTTTTCTTTTATATGATTCATACTTTACATCTTCCCCCATCATCTCTATCTTCATCCTTGACAGACATTAAGGGGTGACTGCTCTCCTTGACCAACAAACACCCCCAGGGCCAATTCAGTCCTTTTGCTTTCCATTTTCTGCAGCATATTCCCTCCCCCACTATCATTCCTCTATCATTCCCTCCCCCCAATAAATTTTATTCTCTCTCATAACCAGTTCTTTTTACTCTGTTCAAACTGATATCTAACCTTCCATTCAGCCAAATCAGTCTCTTCCAAAATTCTCATTGATTTCCTAATTGCTAAATCAAATGGCCGTTTCCCAAGTCTTATTCTTTTTAATCACTCTTTTCTCTTTGATAGTTTCTTCTCCCTAAGTTTTTTGAAATTATTCTTTTCTGCTTCTCCTCATAATTCATGTGAGATTTTTTTCCTTCTCAGTCTCTTTTGCTAGAAATTAAACTTGGTTACACTTACTTCCTGTGAGTGGTATCAATGACTTTCTTCCTTTCCTTTATACATTCTTTCATTTGATGATGTTATCATTTCCCATGAATCAATTACTAAGTCTATGCAGAGAATTCTCAGATCTATTTATCTAGCCCTAATCTCTCTCTTGACCTCTAGTGCTATACCTCAAAATACCTTTTGGGAGACCTTGAATTGGATTACTTAGGCAGGTATCTAAAACTCAGCATGTCCTAATTAAAACTCATTATTTTTACTTTAAAACTTTGCCTTTTTCCAACTTTCCTATTACCATGGGAAAACCAATACCCCCCCATTCATCCAAACTTAATTCCTCTTGCACTGTTTTACTGGGGTTTATAATTTCTACTTTCAAAACATTTTCCACACATGTCCTCTTCTTTCCATTGAAATAGCTGCCATCTCTTGACTAGATTTTTATAAAAGCCTCCTAATTGTTCTTTCTGCTTCATGCCTCTCCCCATTATAGTCTATATTTCACTCAGTTGGCAAGATGATTTTTTCCTAAAAAAAAAAAAACAGAAAAAAAAACTACATTGTCCTGTCCATACTAGTTAAAGTCCAATGTCTCTCTTTGATACACTATCTCTCCCCCCATTCCTGGAATGTTCTCCCTCTTCATCTCTACCTCCTATCTTCTTTTCAAAACTTGGCTCAAACCCACTTTTGCAAGAAATTTCTTGAATTTTCCACTCTTTTTGATATTTATTCAAATTTGTCCAGCAGATATTTATATCAAACATATTAGATATATATATATATATATATATATAGTTGTTTGTGTGCTATCTTCTTCATTGTAATGTTAATTTCTCAAAGGCAGTGGTCATATTTTTGACTTTTTTATATAATTATTCCTTATGCATAGTGCCAGCACATAGCTAAATGCTTGAATTGATTAGATTTTGCTTAGCATATTTGCTATATGATTCCTGACAAATCCCATACCATTTTCTTACCCCAGAATAAACTTTAAGTCTATGAATTGGAGAACATTTTCTGGTTACCTATAGCAAAATAATAATAGAAATGATGACAATCATGATCAAGATGATAATGGTAACTTTTTGTCACACTTTAAGTTTTGCAAAGTGATTTATAGTCAGTCTTCCACAATTATCTTGAGTGGAAGTTCTATTACCAATATGAAACTAAGGCAGCCTTTAGTTATTTGTCCATATAAACTAGTCATTATCTGGGGCTGGATTTTAACTCAAATCTTCCTTATGAACCAAAAAAAATTAAACAAAAATATAAAACAAAAACAATTTAATTAAACTTTTATCACTGCTTTGACTACTATCTTGTCATATCTAGATAATTTTTCCTTTGAACTATTTTGTAGCTACTCTTCTATGCCTTCTACTTGTGAGATATATTTGCTTTTCCTGAATCTAAGACAAGACTTTATACTTATCCTTATTAAATTACATTTTAAGTGATTTTAACCTGTTTTTAACCTGTTGAGATATTTTTGGATACTCACAATGTTTCAAATCATCCACAAAATTGATATTTTCTACCTATATCTAGTTCTAAACTATTTCTAAAAATGTTGAACAGACCTGAATAAAGATGGAAGATAAAAATCTCAGATAGAAATTTCCTTAGGTTTTTTTTTCAATTAAGTCATTCAACCAGTGAATAATTCCACAAATTATATTATCATCTAGTCTTATCTATTCATTTTTCCATACAATCATCTTCTCCTTCATCTCCAGTCCTGAAATACTTTTTTCTATGTTCATTCAAATATCATCGACAATAACTAAGTAATCCAGTTTCTTATGTCTTTCTGAAAACTGGAATTCAGTTTATCAAAACTTTTGGACTCAGGTTATTCTCTCTTTCTGTTGTTTCTCTTTCATCCTATATTTCCAGTCCAAGGATCAATCCCATTTGTAGAGAGGAAAACACAAAACAAAAGTTTAATAGTTTTCCCTTCATTTTTCCATTATTATGAGGAGATATAAGTGAAGATAGGAAATTATCTGTTAATAAAAGGAATGCTACAGTGTAGAATAAATAAAAAACAGTAATAATGAATCATGACAAAAGCTATATGAGGTGATAGTACATGTAGTTATCAAAACATGTATAATGATTATAGTTATATTATTGAATTTTTTGAATATTCTTCTAAAATAAAAATATTAATGTTTCTAAAATTGTTTTGCATTATTCATATCATCAGAAAAAATTGAACTATTATTAAAAGACACTAAACTTGGAACTAGAGATTCAAATTAGTATCATTCATTTTCTGCTTGTTACTTTAAACTATTGAGAATTAACTGGTTTAAACTGTTATCATAAATTTTGTTACTAAGGCCAACTTTAAAAACTGAGAAATCTATTTGCAGTCAAAACAGAGTATCTGTCTGTCTGTCTATCTATCACTTAAAAGTAGCATGAAAACTGTATATGGATGAACAGTCTACAGAAATGAGATATAAGCAGAAATTTGTTATATCAATCTTGACATAATTCATTAAATCTCAATAATCTTCAATTCTATATTTTCATAATTTTAATAACTTTACATATTGTTCTTACCACTGCCAAATCATATGGTGAATATGAAGTATTAACTTAGTTATTGGTGTAGGTACATATATTTTTCAAATGCAGTTTCTTGAGAAATTTCTGAAAATTCTTAACAAATTTAACAACTAATCCAGTTTAAAGGATTGTGAAAATAAATGTTCAAGGACATAAAATACTTAACAGAGGTACAGTTACTGAGACTTCCTATTACAAATATGATAATTTGTGTAACACATTGGAACAGGTAACAAGTTTAAAGAGAAATAACCCAAGATTTTCAGTATTCAAGAATGTAGTTTATGAAACAGACTAGAATATTTATGATCTATTTTATATAAACAAGAGACTTTCTTGAGCAGGTTCATTTTGGAAAAAAGAATAAAAGGAATTAAGGAAGGAAAGAGGAAGAGTAAGAAAGAAAGAAAGAAAGAAAGAAAGAAAGAAAGAAAGAAAGAAAGAAAGAAAGAAAGAAAAAGAAAGAAAGAAGGAAAGAGAAAGAAAGAAAGAAGGAAGGAAGGAAGGAAGGAAGGAAGGAAGGAAGGAAGGAAGGAAGGAAGGAAGGAAGGAAGAAAAATGCAAACATTTATTGAATAAAATTTGATTTTTTCACTTTTTTGCAAACAATAACTTTACCAAAAGTTTTATGGATATTAAACCAATGAAATTCTACTTCTAATTCCACTATTTTCCATTTTCAACAAGACAATGAATTTATAAGTTCTTAAAATGATACTTTTTGATATATATTGTCTCTATAATTCATATTTTGGTTGGTGAACAGATTTTACTTGGGCTTTGGAAATGTGAATTTTGAAAGGTAAAATTGCATTTTAGAGCATAGGAGAAATCCCTCATCCAATTATTATCAGCTCACAAATTTGGACCTTAGTTAATTAACTGTACTCTTTAGAATTTTACTGAGAAATGAAGTCAATTTAAAATTAAATTAATTAAATTAAAATGTATTCGAAATCTGATTGATCAAAACCCATTAATTTCAGTTCTGCTGGTTCAGGCCAGCACTGCCTTGTGTTGTGACCTGATATTGCTGTCACCCAAAGTAGTTAAGCAGTTTGCATTAAAATGAACAAGCATCGTAACCTAAAAATGAAAAAAAAATCATTAAAATGACCTAAAAATTATATGCAATAATATAACCAAGTTATACATAAAACTAGGGATATATACCTTGTATTAGCCTAACAATATAGTTATACAGAATCTACACTTGCTACACTTATCTTCATCAACATGACCTTACCAGCAACTAAAAACTAACAAATGCAAAGTTATTGTCTTTACACCAAAACCCGTTCTTCATTCTTTTTTCATTATTTCTTCAAGTAATAGTACAATTTCCCTGGCTTTTATGTTAAAATGTTATTTCTTTTTTGATGACCTAGAATTCTAATAGAGAAAAACAGAAATTATTTAATGGCTCTGGAATGTAATTCCTTCACCTGAAAGTGAAGTTGATGTCAAATTCTTCAGCAAATCCTCAAAATATCAATTAATCTCTCTTTGAAACTATCTAAAGATAGTTTTCCTATCTTTAAAAGGGTATTGGATTAGATTACCTCCAAGATACCTTCCAGTTCTAAATCTAAACATCTGAAATCTGATAGGGAGGTATAATATAACCATGACGGGGGACTTTATTCAGAAAATAGTCTAGATCTTTTTTTCTCTCTCCCTGTGTTTGTCTGTGTGCGTGTGTGTGTGTGTGTGTGTGTGTGTGTGTGTGTGTGTGTGTGTGTATCTTTCCCCTTTTGTATTTCTTCATTCAGAAGTTTTGTTGCAGTGAGGGCCAAGTTGAAATGACATATCATAATTGCATAATGGGGCAAATCAATAGAGCTTTAGGATTTTCTCCAATTTTCTAAAGCAGCATGTGAAAGGGAGCAAAGAAAGATGATGTTGGGAGTGATCAAAAGCAGAACCTTGGCAGGGAAATACTGGTGACATGCAAGAAATCAAGTGACTCCAGGTAAAAGGGCAGGGTCAAGTTGAACTCAATTTTGAAGGGGCTCAAGATTGGGAAAAAAGAGGAATATTTAGCTAATGGATGGAGTAAAGACTTAGTAGAGAACTGAAGAGTTGAGGGACCAGAGATCATGTAACATGTTTCTTATGATGTTCCTTCTTCATGTCTGACTACTACTTCATGGTTTACTTTGCTAAATCATTGTCCTCCTTTTATCCTTCCATCTGTTTGTGATTGTAGAACTAAGGAGTCTTTCCTTGGCATTCTTCATTGAATAAATCCTTTCTCTTCTTAACTCTCTCTGTTTCTGGGGGTGGTTTGTTGGCTCTGTACAAAGCGTGCCATACTTAGAATTGGAAACTTTCTTTGAACTCTCCCGGAGTTCAAAATTTAGTTGTGTGATGCTGGTCATATTACTTATTTTGTATCAGGGTTCCATAAATATGGTGCAGAATGAAATAGCAAACCTCCAGTACATTTGCCATTAACACTCCAAATGTAGTCAAAAAGAATCAGGTGCAAATTAAATAACAAACAACAACAACAAATTTCGTTCATGGTTGACCAAAAAGTATTCTGGCCTGATCTCTCTTTGAAGCTCTCAAATCATATTTCCAAAAACTTGCTGAGAATCTATTTCTCATTTGGTCTAGAAAGCTCAAATGCAATACTGATTTTTTTTCTTCTCCACACCATTCAACCAAATAGTTACCAAGTTTTTTTTTTTTGTTTGTTTTCTTTTGTTGTTTTAGATTTTTGCAAGGCAATTGGGGTTAAGTGGCTTGCCCAAGGCCACACAGCTAGGTAATTATTGTCTAAGGCCAAATTTGAACTCAGGTACTACTGACTCCAGGGCCTGTGCTCTATCCACTGTGCCACCCAACCACCCCCATTTACCAAGTTCTAAGGAGTCTACTGCCATTTTCCCATTCTTCTCCCCTCACTTTATATAAACAAAATCTCATTAGGACCTAGCTTACTTCTCACCAAGATTTTTATAACTTTCTTCCTTGTTTTCTTATTTAATTCATCCACCAAACTACTGCTAAAATTATCTTACTAAATCATAAATTTATCATATTTTAGTATGATTGACACAATAATTACTTAGATAAATTGTCTTATTTGATCCCAGCAATTTCCTTGGATACTGGAGATATAGTCCAATAAATGTTATTAAAATTCCCATTTTTTAAATAAAGAACCTGAGGCTCAGAAGCAAAATGACTTGTTCAAAGTCACAAAAGCAGTAAGAATAGGAAATGGAATTTGAATCCTGTTCATCCTGACTCAAATCCAGCACACTATCTGTCACATGCTTTTTTGGATTTGCAAGGCAATGGGGTTAAGTGACTTGCCCAAGGTCACTCAGCTAAATCAGTATTAAGCGTCTGAGGCTGGATTTGAACTGAAGTCCTCCTGATTCCAGGGCCAGTACTCTATATACTATGTTACCCAGCTGCTTCAATCTGCCACATCTTAATAAGTGCTCAAAAAAACCTTCTATGAATCCATATTCCTTACAGAGATAGATACAAATGACTTATATGACTTATTCTGTTATTTAAGACCACTGAAATTCTGACTGCAGCCTAGGGTCAAATTAATTAACACTATTTCTACTCACATAATCTCTATGCCCACCAAACTAGACTGCTAATTATTTTGTCCTATCCTACCTCACACACACACATACACACACACACACACACACACACACACACACACACACACACACAAACACATAGAGACAAGATATAATTATAGGATCATAAGGTATAATGAGAAAGGTCATTAGAAGGCATTGATTCCAACCATTTCATTGAATAGATGAGGAAATGGAGACCAAAAAATGTTGATTGACTTATCCAGGTTAAAACTTCTACTGAATGTCTGAAGCAGAATTTGAATCCAGATCTCTCTGTCTCCAAGACCAATATTCTCTCCATTATTCCATGCCATATCCTCATAATTTTAGAATCATTCTTTTTTGTATTAACATAAATAATGTACAGCCAGTATATAGTTTGTCAAAAGTTTTACTTGTTACTTCATTCGATCCTTTGAAAAGTCATACTAGGTAGTTGCTATTATTATTTTCAGTTTAGAGATAAGGAAATTAGGGAGTTTAATCATTTTTCTTGGGTCAGTCTGCTAAAGTGCCTAAGACAGGACAAGAACTCAGATAATATTAATCCAAGTTCCACATGTATGCCATACTCCCCCACCTAAGTCCACTACAACATGAAGAATTTTAGTACTGGGCAGTACTAAAATGAACCTGGGAAGCCTTTTATTTCAATGATTGAAAAGAATTATTTTTATTTAATTAGTTTTAGTAGTTTTTGATTGTGCCTATAGGAGAGAATTATTTCCAAATTATATCTTGTGGGGGGTCATAGTAGTAGATTATCTTTATTACATTCCTCTTCCCCATTATTCTATTATCTGTATCTCTTTATATAGCAATATGTTTATATAAGTAAATATACAACTGAAGTATGAAGACCAACTACATAGATTCATTGAAGGTTATGCCCAGAAGAAATCTTAGAACTCATCTAACCTATTCCCTTTATTTTGGAGATGATGAAAATGTATCTATGAAGGTTGAAACTACTTACCCAGATGTTAGTGGATTTGGATCTAAATCCTTTGACCCATGTCCAATATTTCTTCTATTATAGGAGACTGCTATTAAAACTATCTTTGCTATTTCATATTTTAAGTATAGCCAACATATTGAGAAGGGAAATAGACCATTGTACAGAATCTGGAACAAAGCTGAGGTTTGCCAGTTTCACTAGGAAACAATTTGCAATATTATTTTCATACAAATAAGGATCTTAAATTTAGAAATGATGGAAATATGCTTGCTAAGTTGATGAGGCAATGTATTGGTTTATAATTCTGTACCCTACCATATGAAACAACTTTAAGATCATTTGCAAGCATGGTTTTGAATGGGGGGAAGAGAATGATAAGATAATGATAAGCGACAGAGACCACGATAGAGAGAAAGAAATAGTTTCTAGATAACCCTAAATAGTCAAAGCTACTTGCATATTGCCCTTATCACTCCTTAAACCAAAGCATTTTAGAGGAGCTTTATCTACATAAATTATGATTTTTTTAGAGTTAAGAATCCTTTCTCCTAATAGGGTTTTAGGCAAAGAATCATTTGAGAAGATGATTTGCCTTTAACTGAGGATAATTCAAATCGTGTTTATCAAAAAGAGTATTTTCTAGATCCCTGAGTCAAGCAACAAATATATTCCCAGTAGCCATATGATAGGAGAAGACTTAGTTCCTTAGCTAAGCCTGTTTCTTCAAAAGTTAACAAAACAAGCCTTTTTTCCCTGATTATACAAAATATTTCCAATGAGATGGTTATTTATAGCTTGAGGGAACCTTTCTAAGGACTTCAATAGTTTCACTCCAATAGGGAAATATGTCAAGCAGGACGATCAAATACTTTGAGTCATTCTATAGAAATAAGTCATGCACTAGTGGTCGAAGGATAGGGCAACTAGGTAATTTAGTGTATAGAATTCCAGACCTGGAGTCAGGAAGACAAGTGCTAAGATTTGGTCTCACTTATTGGTGTGTGAATTTGAGCAAGTCAATCAACCTTGTCATCTTTGGTCCTTAGTCATAATCTGGATTGGAGAAAGAAAAAACAAATTACTCTAGTTCTTTGCCAAGAAAACCTCAAATGGACTCACAAAAAGTCAGACATTCCTGACCAGACTCAATAACAACAAAACAAAATGCCAAAGCCCTCTTTCCCACCAGCAGGGAGTTAGAATATCAACTTACCACCAATTCCTGAGGATTTTCTCTTCAGCATGAAATAGCAGTAGTCTTCACCCAAGATCCAAGACTCACCAATCCTCCCCTAACCTAATAAGGAATCTTGTCTCTTCTTATTGTGAACCTTCCCCCCCTTCCCAATAAAATTTGCTCCCTCTACTTTCTTCCTGCCAACTATAACTTGTACTTGGTTCTTCCTTGCATTTCTATTTGAAAACTTGAACCACACTTCAAACTCCATGAAAATACCATCCTACCTCTGACTAAAAGGGAGGGGAAGGACTTTAGGAGGTGTAATTCTAGGAAGCAAGGTCAGTTGGATAAAGAGGAGACAATTACATTGTTTCTGTGCTAAGAGATAATTGCAGCAGCATAAGGGTCTTCTTTTTATATTGTGGACAATTGTGTTCTTTCAGTTATCTAAGACTTCTAATCTAATTGACATGTTCTTCTCACACTTTCTCATTATTTATATTCAAAAAAATGGTTAAATATAACAATTCTCTCTCCCTAAAGAAAAGCAAATAATTTGGAGGTTAAAAAAAATAGTACAAATAAAAAGTAGTGATGACCGAAACAAGTGTGGTAACCATATGGGGAAAAGAATGGGGTACAGATGTAGAAGTAGGACTGGAAAATTAATTGGATATGTGGGTGAAGATGGAATCATGAGTACTGGAGGAGGGCAATTTTGCCTCTCCTCCAAGTCTGAAATTTAGAAGGAGCAAAATGTTTAGGTAATAGCCTTTCAATTGTACATTTAAAACGTGTTATGTTTACATTCCACTTCATCAACAGCATGGAATGACCTAAGATTAGCACTCATCAAGAAGAATTAAAGAAGGAAGTTAGAACAAGGCATGCCTCTTTCTACCAACCACACACCAAAAGAGCTTCCCCCTCTCCCCCCACTTCCCCATATGGTCTCTCTAGCAGCAGATTAGCTGTGCTATATAATCTATTTTCCCATAGAGGTTGATTAGTGGTTCAAATCTCCCCCCATTGATCAGTCTCTCAGAATGTTACCCATGAGTACAATGTCAGGAATACCCCCAATAAGATACTAATATTCTGTAGCCCCTACTTAGGATCTCCTTACCCTTTAAAATTAATTTAAATCAATGGTTTCTTATATTATTTACAAAAAGGTATCATAAAAGTTCATTGAAGGCAGCTGATGATTATTTTGAATCCCCGAATTTCTAGTTATATCTCTAAGTGAGGGAGAGAAAAAAGAAGTGATTAATTTAGGTTTTCAAGCTTGACAAGTGACTGAATGTTACCTTTAATAGCAATAGAGAAATTCAGTGATAGTGAAAGTTTTAATGGAAAGATGAAGAATTTAATTATGAACATATTTAATTTCAGATGCCAACAGCACATTCAAATTGAGATGGCCAACAGACAATCCAAAATTTTGGATAAGTTCTTAGGGGGCTGTTGGGTCCTGGGCAAATCTAAATGGGAATTATTTGCACAATTGTAATATTTGGATGCTTATGAATTTTATCCCAAATCCAAAGTCCAAAGTCTCTCCTCACTGGTGGAGGTCATTGATCTGTATCTGTGTGAGAGGAGAGGCAAAGCCAGAAAGGCTCTCCTTGGTCCTTCAGAACACTTCTAACCTGCAAATTCGAAAGAGAAGATTTATGAACACTGTCTTCAGAACCATGAAGGGAGGAATTCTGAGGAAAAAAAGTCGACATGTAAACTTTACATCATGTCCTTATAATCAACTTGTTATGCTATACACCAGAGAATGTTACCCTTAAGGTCTTGAGATCTAGAACTCTCTCTCTCTCTCTCTCTTCCTTTCCTAGTTGAGCTGAGTAATCTCGCTCCAAAAGGAAGAAATCCTTCAATCTGCATTGTCTTTTATATTCTCATATTTATACTTTCTCTTAATTTCTGTTTGCTATTGATTAGGATAAATTGGTTTCTTTACAATTTTCTATAAGTATTCACTGTAAAACTGGTATAAAATTAATATTTGATAAGAAAGTTGTCAAACTTTGGATATAAGCTTGAACTTCCTTTTCTTTTTAAGAAATAGCATCAATCAACCTCAGACACTTAGTAATTACCTAGCCATGTGGCCTTGGGCAAGCCACTTAACCCCATTTCCTTGAAAAATCTAAAAAAATAAGATAAAAAAGTAATAGCAATCAGAAATTTGCTTAAACTATAAAATCACATACCCTAGACTAATAATATTTAAAGGATCATTTATCTATAATTATAACGCAGTACTTGCTCTCATCCAGGAGACATATGACCAGCTTCTGGAATCCAATCTTCTGCTTCCTCTCCTGACAGGAATTAAAGTATCTCTTAATAATGTTTGTCCTTTTTTTCCAGAAGAACAACATCAAGGAGGTGATACCATGACAAGAACATGAATTGGATTTGGTTGGGGAAGGGGGGTGCTGTAGTAAGTCACCCAACTCACTTTTTCCTCCAGAGTCATCTGGGTCCAGTAGCCATATATGAATCAAGATGGCTGGAGATGGCCCTGAATGAGAGGCAATCTAGGTTAAGTGACTTGCCCAAGGGCACACAGTAAGTGGCATGTGTCTGAGGCTGGATTTGAAAGCCTGTCCTCCTGAATCCAAGACCAGTGCTCTATCCACTACACCACCCCAAAAATTTGTCTTGCAGAAGGATGGCAGAGGAGATGTAAAGATCTACTTCTTCTTGCCTCCCTTCCAGTAAAATTGAGTCAAGTTTGCTCCGTAATTCTATAGCTAGATTAGAAAGAATGAAGAAAGAAGAGAAAAATTCAAAGGATAGACATTTGAAGCACACTCACAGTTAAGAACTAGAAAAATAGATCAGTAAAGAGACTAAGAAATTGCTGGGATAGAAAAAGAAAAGAAGCAGTAGAAAGCAGAGTGACAAATAAAGTCATGATAAAGTCAAATAGGACTAAAACTGATGGTAAGTATAGATATATTTTTAGTGTGTAGACAAATTTATTAGGGAAAAACCTTGGAATTTCAACACACACATACACACACATACAGAACATACATACACACACACATATCCCAAGTTAGAACATAGAAGGAATACCTTATTGGAATAATCATTACATAAAGTTCCATTGGGAAGAATGTGTAAAAACAGTTATGATTATTGCCTATGCGTCTTTTTCACTGACAGTAAATTGGTTGGGATTCATCTAGGAACAAGATCAATTCTAGAACTCCATTAGTTTAAGTAGGATACACATAATTTTACACATTTGTTCAAAGTGGAGCATGTCCTTCCAATGCAATTCTGCTCCTTCCTCGCTATGGAGATATATGTTGAAGTTATGGAATTTACACATATTGAATTTCAAGTTTTCTTAATATGAAAAAACAACGGTTGGTGCTGTGTGTGTGCATGGCAATTTTTCAGCATGTAAAGTCTCTATTTCTCAGTTATAGAGGAATATAAAGTGTAACTCTCCAACATTTTAACTGTAGACATGGTTCTTTACTTTCAATTTATCAGGCTAAATTTCTCTTAACATCAGCAGAAAACTAGCACATAAAAAGGAGGGCATAAGTACATAATAACTCATTCTCTATTGCCAATTTCATACCAAATATTGAAAACAAAGCAAAAAAAATTCCCATGAAACCAAACTAAAAGAACCTATAATTTAATCCTTACCTCTGCAGGATGGTTTTATATTGTTAGAAAATTAAGCCTAACTATAATTTTCATAGTACTTCCACAAGTCTATGCAGCAACTATTTCCATGAAAGGAGAATGATGACAGAGGTGAAATGAGGCAAATTCCTCATGACATCAGACCGTACTATAGATCTAATTATCAAAGGAATCTATGGATTTCTATTTTGCAAGGATAAATAAAAATGTACTTAAGATTTCCATTTTGAGAAACAAATATATATGAGATGCTATAAATTATACATGCCCAATAACAACTTCATCTTCCTTTTCTCACAATGATCTGAAGAAAAAACACATCCTCAGCTATGCCACTTTCAAGATGTTATCATAAAGATAAAATTTCTCTTCACATTTGAATGGCACTGGCCAAATGTTCACTGAGGTCTAATAGTCATTATATGAAAATCAACTGGACTAGAAAACTCATTGATGAGATTGCTACTGTGTTAAATTAGAGCAAATTAATACTCATTTAAAGGCAAAGACCTTCCTCAACCATTGGACAAAAATTACCTCAGATGGTTTGTCTCCATACAATATGCATTCCATCTGATAGGTAAACTTGAATTATGTTTAACTTTATAAAGTATTCCAATTGCTTTAGATTATAATGAATAAAATAACAATTTAGCTCTCTGATGTTTGAGTCACTATAGATCAGGGATAATATATGTGCAGGGATAATACAATTTGCCAAATAATGTTCTACATAAATATATCCTGCTGTTGTAATATTGAAATATTTGACAGAGCTTTTAAATTCAGTCATATGTTCATTGAGGACTAATTAAATAATGACTTTGGGGCAAAGTTATATACTAGATGTTCAGGGAGGTGAAGAAATAAATAAAAGTTTTTCTTTGCCCTCAGGGATATTATAGCCAATTAAAAGAATTAAAACTTATAATTAAATAAGAATTTTTAGAAACAATAGCATTCATCAGAGAGTTTGTTCTTCTTCCTCCATCTCCAATATGCAATTAATAATTCAAATGGTTGCTACACTTATTTAGCTTACACTTAACTATCACATCAATGTATGTCACATAACAGTTGCTTGATCAAAACTTTTCATTGTTCCACATTGCCTTTCAAGTGAAAGTAGTATCTTAAGATAAATTATTCTCTTGTCCCAAACTAACTTTCCAAATTTCTTCCTTTTTTGATTACTCTGTTCCATCATAACTGAATAAATCATTATTTATAATCCTAATGCCTTAGATCATATTCTTCCTTATGCTGACAGTGCTTTCCTTTCCTCTCTTGATCTATTGAATTCATGCCTATCCACAAATATTGTCTCCTTCAAATGTTCTTTCTTGTTCACCTCTAGTGAAAAAGTAATTTTTTTCCCTCGCATCAGACCTTATCTTAAGCACATTTTTGCCTCTTCTGCAATTATCATATATTATGTTGCATCATAATTTTAGATGTATCATTCATAAAATCATACACACATAAGAACCATATCTACATACACATAGATGATAGATAGATACATAGATATATAGATACATAGAAAGAAAGCTTTATAGACAGATATAGAGAGATATATAAACACTTAACTTTCTCAGTATCCAAAATAATATTACATACATAGAAATACTTTAAAAAATTCAACATTTGGCAATATATGAAAGGTGAATGTAAAAGTAAATGGAAAGAAGTACTATTTATTCTGTCATATGGAAAACGCCAAATCATGCTGTTCCTTTGCATATCAAGGTATCAGATTTTCTCTGAGAGGATGCAATAAAAACTTATTAAAAAATAAACTCAATATATATTTTAACAAATATATATATATATATATATATATATATATATATATATATATATATGAAACTTACAGGAATAGTTTCTAGAAAATACAGAAATTTAGAATAATAACTGAGAGCAAGAATTCAAAGAAAATAAGCACTCATTATAAACAAATTGATATGCTTTATATGCTCCAAACACATTTATTTCCTATCTGAATGAATTTCATTACTTTCAGGTTATAAAAATTTAAGATATGGTCTTATTTTCATATTTTGCCTTATAATCAGTTTCTTTTGAAGACATACAAGCATTAAACCAGGAGTCATCACTTGCTTCTAATTATTTGGCACTCTGGCTAACAGCAAAGGTGTCAAACATATCTCCCTGGGTCCTGTGTGGATCCCAGAGCAGGCAGAATTTTGTCATTGGAAAATATTTAACAAAATTTAAAAAAATATGTAACAAAAATAAAAATACAATAGAATATAGATAATGTTAATATGTGAAAATCTGAGTTAATATGCAGCCCACAGGAATCCTTCTGTACAACCTTATATATGGTTTAATGGGCACCATTTCTATTAGAGTTTAACGAGCTACTTTACAGAATACACCCACTATTTTAAGTGTAAGCATTGCTTGGTTTAGAATATTACTTTTAAGTCTTTGTCACTTGTAGTTTTACAGATAAAAAGTGCTATCTTTTCTCTTCATAATCTATAATAAAAGAGTATGGTTGAACAATAAACTCATTAAAAAGCTTTAAAGAGAGGCGGCTAGGTGTCGTAGTGGATAAAGCACCGGGCTTGGAGTCAGGAGTACCTGTGTTCAAATCTGGTCTCAGACAGTTAATAATTACCTAGCTGTGTGGTCTTGGCCAAGCCACTTAACCCCGTTTGCCTTACAAAAAAAAAAACCCTAAAAAAAAAAAGCTTTAAAGAGGTCACAATGACCACTATTACTACTAGTACTACTAGTACTACTACTACTACCACTACTACTACTACTACTACTACCACTACTACTACTACTACTACTACTACTACTAGTTATTATTATTATTAGAATAAAATTATAGTCATACTAACAATAACAGATAGCAAGTTAGCATTTGTATGGCACTTGAAAGTTCACAAAATATCTTACATCCATTATCTCATTTGAACCTCACAAAAACCACTGCTTTTTCAAATGCTTAAAGATTACTCCAGAATTAATTCTCAGTCTACTCTTCCCTGGGTTAACTGTGCTAACTTCCATATAAACAAAGGAAATCTACTGTGAAAAAAATCATTGCTGATCCAGGAAGAAATTCATGGCAAATATATATACAAGAAATTTCTATCCAAAGAAAGGAATATCTACAGTAATGGCTATTTCCTATATGGAAAAAGCTAAGAGTAAGTTAATTAACATTTGTGAATCTTTCTAAGAAGAAAAAAACTGAGGGGGCAAAGCAATTCTAAATGTTTGGATTCAATGACATGGTATTATCATTCATTCATTGAACTATCATTTATTTAACTTGGATTTTATGTCAGGTAGTGATAGAAAATGAAAGTAAAGATGAAAAATGTCTCTTGCCTTCAAAAAATTTACATTCTATTTGTCACAATTTTAAATGTCAAATTAAAAACATTATTATTTGAACTTTTTCAGATGTATTGTTTTGCACTCTGACGTTAAACAATAATTTCCTATTTTTCCCCTATTGGTATTCAAACAGTACTCATCACTATTTTGATTTTCAGGATCTTCAATAGTAGACTTCATGATGGACATTTCTGCCAATTAATATATATATATATATATATATATATATGTATATATGTATGTATGTATGTATGTATGTATATTGTGTTATTTATCTTCAAACTACTTTAATTTTGTTTCTTGTCCCTTTACTGATAGAGGATTACTGTAGAACAATTTGCCAACCTAAGCTAGCCTGTTGGAAACATCTCCTGAGCAGTAATGCACTTGCCTATACTCCTGGATTTGATGAAAAGGATACAATTTCATTTACTACACAAATAAGAAGGTGATTCCTCCAAATTAAATGTTATTGAACTTGCTTTTGAATATTCATTATTTATAGAATAAACTAACGGAGGTAACAGTAAGCAGACATGGAATAATTAAAAATATTTATTCAATAAGTGTTTATTTTTTGTGGCAAAGAAATGGACCTCAATTGAGAAGTGGATAAATAATTTATGATAAATGAATATTTTGGAATCCTGTTGTAATGAGAACAACAATGAGGACTATCATTCTAGAGAAATTTCAGATTTGTATGAACTGATGCAAAGAAAGAACTGATAAAGGAAAAAAATTATGCCATAATAACAAAATTATAGATACAAATAACCTTGAAAGACTTAACAAATTTGGTTAAGACAATAACTACAAGGAGTCATGATGACACATGTTACCAACCTTAAGCTGGAGCGATGAGAAAGTATAGGCTGAGGCTTACTTTTTTTTTGGACTTGACCAAAGCAGGAATCTCTTCTGATTGACTATTTATTTGTAAAAGTTTTTGTTGTTGTTACTGTCATTTGTTTTTGCTATTGTTGTTGCTGAATTTTTGTTTGTTTTCTTGGGTATCATGTGGGATTTTGGAAGGGAGAGAATGCAAATCTAATAATAAAATATAGTTTTCAAAAGAGTAATATTGAATAGATGAAAGAAGTCTCTAGTGATATCTTGCAGGGCTCAGTTTTAGAATGTGCTCTATTTGATATTTTAAAAATTTAGGAATGTTATACTTTTCAAAACAAGAAGACAAATTTTGGAAATGAATGTTAATACACTAAGATAATGAAAGTCCTGTACAGTTTGAAAAAATTAGTCAAATATAATAGTATCCAATTCAGCAGGGGTACATATAAAGAAATAATATATATATATATATATATATATATAATAGAAAGAGAGAGAACTTGAAAATGTTAAAATTTTCCTGTTAGAATTCATTTTTACATAATTTTCTTTACTGCCTATACATACCTCCCCCACCAAAAAAGTCCTGACAATGAAGAGAAAAAAATAGAATAAAGCAATCTCATTAAAACTAACCAACATGCCAACATGAGGCTGATAAATAATATATGTACTCAGAGTGATTAAGTGGTTTTCTAAATAACAATCACTAATAAGTGTCAGAGATGAAATTCAAATACAGTACTTTTATGCCTTTTCAGAATGTCTCTCTATACCACTCCCTCATCCAAACAATCAAGAAGACTCTGACTTACCCATTCTTCATAATTCTCATCCTTCAGTTTATTCTTGATCCAATGACCCTTAATATTATAATACCCCCTTTTAACAAAAAATGAAAAAAATATCTCATTTCCTTCAAATTGAACAACCAGCTTGTTTTTTTTCCGTCATGAATAATAAAATATTTCTTAAAAGCAATCTTAAATGTTAGTACTCTTTTTTATATTAATAAATAAAAATGTTTATGGGGCGGCCAGATGGCGCAGTGGATAGAGCATAGGCCCTGGAGTCAAGAGTACCTGAGTTCAAATCCGGCCTCAGATACTTATTAATTACCTAGCTGTGTGTGTGGCCTTGGGCAAGTCACGTAACCTCATTTACCTTGAAAAACTAAAAATAAATAAAAATGTTTATTTTAAAGTTAGCTAGAAAAATAAAAAAAAATTCAAAACTTGCACTTAATTTCTTTTCCAATCAATATGTTTTTTAAAATACACACACACACACACACACACACATATATATATATATATATATATATATATATATATATATATATAATTTCTTTGTAAATTGAATTATTTCAAATGCAGTGGGGAATGAGAATTTTTCAGGAAATTTTCAGGTACTTTGTTTCTATACAGAGAAAATTACTGTTTAATAAAAAAAAAGTGTCCCCTTTATCTTGAGAGTGTGAATTATAGTATTTTTAAATTAGCATGTACTTTTGAAAACAATTAATGTAATGAAAGATGAGATTAAATTTTCTACCACTCAAAAAATTAATGCAAATATAAAGATTCTGCATCTTCTACATGACTAGTTAATTATTCTGTTGTTATGTGATATAGAATCAGTACAAATTTTTTTACTACTTGCATGAGATTTTCATACTTTAAGAGAAAAGAGAAAAGTTGCCTGTGAAAAGGTGAATGAATAGAGGTGTCACTTTACAACATATTAAAAATGGCGGTTAGAGTAAAGAACTAAGAGTTGATATTATTATATCATCAGTAAGTGATATTTCATGATATAGCTTCTTAGTAAAAAGTATGAAATCTCATGCCATTGAAACCAATTATGACTCGACAATCTGTATACCTTTTTCCTTATTATAGAAGAAAAATATGGCTGAAGCCTGTTAAAGAGATAAGAAAGTATCTGACTTTTTAAGCAATTAAGCCTTTGCAGCTGCTTCAATCAGGACAATGAAAAGAGGATTAAGATGAGATTGAGTTATGCCAAGAAGGAAACAATGAAGATAGTATTTTCTTTTATGAATCATCACTATACCAGTGTGTGTGTGTGTGTGTGTGTGTGTGTGTCTTTCTACACATGTTAACTTTTGTATTTGAGTTTATTTGTTCCAGACCAAAGGTATCATCAGCATAGAGATTTCTATGCATGGAAATTCACTCTATCAAGATATATTATTAAATTGTTTAAAATTTAGAAACTTACAATGTGCTCTGAGATAGAGAGAGATATAATTGTTCGGAGTTCTACTCCTAGTATATACTAGAATTCGGGCCTGAACTCAGGTCTTCCTAACTCAAATCAGTTATCCAATGTGTCTTAACATATTTATGTGCATGTAGGTTTGTATGTGGCATGTCTGTTTATTTCTGAGAGGGAAGAAAAGAAAATAGAAGGAATAAGGGGAAAAAGAGAAAGAACAGGAAGAAAATATATATCATAATCATTGATATGACTTTGCATTTTGCTCTTATACCCTATTGTTAGGGGCACTAAGTTTATCTTATATCTAAAAGATGACCAAAGAAAAATGTGTAAATGATATGTGAATCAAAGGTGTTGTAAAGAAGTCCATGGGCTATCCCATCACACTTTGTTTATTATAATCTTTGTGCATTTTATTTTCTTGGTTCAGTATATTTCACTTTCCTTTAATTCATATAACTCTACTCATGATTCTCTGTAGTAATCATTATAAGTTCATTGTATTCATTTGTACAGCCCTTCCCTAGGAGATGGACATTTACTTTGTTTTAATTTTTTGCTACTACAAAAAAGAGACAATTGTTTTCTATTCTCATCAATGACACAGTAGGTACACTTCTAGATTTTCTTCATTCCTGATAAATAATCATCCAAGAAAGTATGTTCATAGTTTGACAGAGGTGTATGATAAATAATAGTTCAAATAAATAGTACCTATTGATTGAGTCTTCTTAGATTCTGAGGTTGGGGGGTGGGTTGGGTTTTTTTTAAGGCCTTAGTATTTTTGTACTTATCTTTGTATTTTTTGCCATTCTAAATAGAAGCTCTAGATATTTATTGACAATATTCTTTTTTTTTTTAGTTTTTGCATGGCAATGGGGTTAAGTGGCTTGCGCAAGGCCACACAGATAAGTAATTATTCAGTGTGTGAGGCCTTATTTGAACTCAGATACTCCTGACTCCATAGTCTGTGCTCTATTCACTGCACCACCTAGCTGCCCCTATTGACAATATTCTTAAGGATAACTTTCAAAGTCCAACACACTAGAGATAAAAATTATAACACTTAGTAGTAATCTCTTCACAACTGTCCTTAATGAACTTGTGATTCATTGTACAGTTTAATGAACCTTTTCTTTTTTTGTTATCAAGGAAAACAAAGGGAATTGAACTTGGAATCCCAGCTGATCCTCCACTAAGAATTGGCTTTACTATCAAGGATCTTTGTAATCATTAGAGAGGTCCTTATAAAACTTGCCATACCCCTCCTGGCTATTGCTCCTTTTGTTGTTGCTTTTGTAATTGGTCCTTCCTTCTCAAAGAGGAACAACTGACATCAAGAGGGTGATGTCTTGACTTGTGCATGATTGGACTTAAATGAGGCAGATCTATGCCAAATCATCTGTCTCACTCTTTCCTCCAGAGTTATAGAAGTACAAGTGCAAGACAAAAGGCAAGATGACTGGTGATAGCCCCACCTTTCCTGCCTAATATTATCATGTTTATGTATCCAGATTGGCTTGCTCTTTTCCACTTGTTCATGATCAATAAATTTCTTCTTGAATGTCTTAATGTTCTTCTCCTTGTCCTTGCCTTCTTGAACCTTATATGTTCAATCTTGAGTTTTTCTCATCTTTAAACTTTTTTGCCTTGCTCTGTCTCATCATCATTGATTTCTTTATATCATTTTTTATCCAAAACAGTGTGATGGGATAGCCAATGGACTTCTTTACATCTTCTTTGATTCTCATATCATTCACAAACTTTTCTCTGATCTTTTTTTAGATGTAAGATAAACTTAGTGCCCCTAACAATAGGCTTACCATAGGCAATCAACTCAGACTCTGAAGGAGCCATCAGTAGAAGATTCTTGGTCATGCCCTTTATCATAATCATAACATAATTAACTATTCTCTTTTCCATCAAGTTGTTGTTGTTGTTTTGTTATTCATCCCTCATTTCAATGGGATAAGTGACATCACAGTAGATATTTTAACTTACATAGAAACTGAACTTAAGTGAGATGGAGTCACACAAGATCATCAGCTCCACTCTCTCTTCAAGAAACACTGAATTCCAGTGATGATAAAAAATTAGAATAACTGATATTGGCCTGGGATGTAGTGGATGACCTTGGCATCATCGATGTTACTAGGTAAGCAAAATAGAAACCCACACCAAATTAACTAATCATGGGGATAAAAATTCCAATATGAAAGTCCTGGTGCCAGACTTGGCAATTGTCCCCAAGTGATGAATTAATTTCATTTTCACTGTTATAATGTCACTATCTTCTAAGGTCAGGGTATATTTTGGAGGTTTGGGGATGATGTCAGTATACAAATCTTTGTCAAATTGAAGAGATCTTTCAAGAATTCATAGTAGATCTTGCCCAGAGAATCAAACACATTGGAAATTATCACTTAAAAGAAATTTGTTGATGATCAAGGAAATCTGTGCAATATCTTTGACAACAGGACAAAGGTCTCTACTTCCTCTTCTACATGCTATACTTTTTCAGGCATCTTGAATGGTTTCAGTTTAGCAGGGCAGTACAGCTAACTGCTGAATTCAGCACCTCCAAACAATGACTTGACACATGAGAAACTCTGAAATAAGATTTCAATGATCTTTAATGGAAAGATTATTTTCAATTGCATATTTTGTATGATAAATTTCACTGAATATTTCATTAACTTTTTCATGTACATGTCCTGTATTAGAATGGAAATCCTTTCAGAAATTAAATATTAAATATTAACAGTAGTATAAATATGCATGCATATATGTGTGTTTATAATTGATAGATGTAAATGCCCCTCCATGGAATTATGTGTGTAGAACATCCCTCCTTATCTTCTTTGCCTGGATAGTTAAATCTTCAAGAATAATCTGAGGAAATGAGAGGTTAAATGACTTATCCAGACTAATCAAGTTAGTCATTGACCGAGATCCAGATGAATTAAATTATAATATAAAGATAACATCTCTAACATATTGGAAATAATAACAATATTAGAGATGTCATAAAAATATAAAATCTCTGACATAGATAGGAATGGATTACTGAAAATGAAATTTCTCCTTAGTGATTTATGAGATATAGAGTTTCACCATTATAAAATATATTGTAAATCTGCCAAATCTTTTTTTTTCTGATTTTGATGATGTATTTTATTTTCTATAGATTTAGGGATTCCAATGCACCCCATTATTTGGTTATTCTTTTTTATTTTACTTTTTTATTTTAGAAGGTAATGGAGTTAAGTGAGTTGTCCAAGGTCAAACAACTAGATAATTGTTAAATGTCTGAGGCTGGATTTGAACTCAGATCTTCTTGACTCCAGGGCTGGTGCTCTTATCCACTGTGCCACCTAGCTGCCCCTATGCACCCTATTCTTGTTACCTCTGTTCTCCTGAAGTTTTCTTAATCCTTTATATTAATTTCATATTATGTTTCATAAGTTCAACCTTTAAACAAAAGAAAGAAGAAATAAAGGATTTTTCCCTTATAGCAAAAAAAACCAGTTACTATCAATGCTAATGCATTTCCTAGTAAGTACTTCAAAAATCTGACTCCTGAAAATGAAGGCAAAGGGAAAACCTCAGAAAGCCCTGAGATAGAACCAATGACTTCTTCTTCTTCTATCCCTGTTTTCCTGAGAATTAGACATAATAAATACCTTGTGAGAGGAAACCAGCCTGGCAGTAAGAAGGTATATATATATATGAAAACAAACCCCTTTTTTTAAACTATTTCTGGAGAAAAAAAAATATGTGTGTGTATATGTGTGATCTATTGCCAATTATTCCTGAAATAAAATGGAACCAATTTATTACTAGACTTTAACAGTATTAGCTATTCTAGAATTAAATTAATAGAAACACATATCAGGTAAATTGTTGATAAAATTTATGTCAATGAGGAAGGTAGAGAACTGAATGAACTCAAGTGATAACTGGTCTTAGTTACTTAGCATTGTCCTGAAAAAAATCCATTTTCAGGGCTTATGTTATAAGAGCCTCTAGGGATTCTCATCCTGATTTGTCTTATTCTTTGGAGAAGACATTTCTAAATTGTCACTATTTTCATTGTTTCATTGTTTTTGTTCAATCATTTTTATTAATATCTTATGATTAGGGAACTTTCTGAGCTCTTTTATTTTTGAAAGGTAGTACATGGATATTGAAATATCAGAAATGTAGAGCATGGGAAATGTGTGACTGCAAGTACTGACTTCAATACTCCTAAGTCTTTTATAGCAAGATAAATTTTTAAGGCTGTTGCCCCTGAAACTTTTGGAGATGGGGGAGAGGGGCATAGCTAGCTACCTGTCTGATGTCTGAAGTGTTCATGGGTTCAAGAAAGTAACTTTGCAAAGTTGTGGCAGATTCAAGGAAGTACTCCCTTTTAAACCAGGCAAGGTTTGAAGTCTGACCCATAGCTATTGATGAGTACTCAAGCAAAGCATGAGGGAGAAATGTCAGGCTTTGACTATGTGAGCCACAACTGGTGGAGCTCCAATGGGGCTGGAGGACAAGTTCCAACTCAGGAGATAGGGAGTCCAGTGGGGCAGCTAGACATTGATCCACTTGACTTGACTGGTCTGGTATTTTCTGTGGAATCTTCATGGGGTGAGTCCCTACCCCATTCATATGGGAGATCCTGCCTCTTCTTAGAACAAACACAGTAACAACCCCCCCACCCCACCCCCAACCTGCCACAGGTATGAACACCAAAGCTCCCTCAGTAGAATAGGGAGATTAACTACTTTGCCCCAGGGCACAGCCACATTGTTCAAAAAAAATCAGTATTCAGGTGGGCCTCCACCCCCAACTGGGCCTAGGTTGTGGGCCACAAACCAAGATCACAGACACTCTAGAGAAAGAAACCAAGACCCCTTACTGGCCAGTCCACTTGGAGTTACTAAACTCAGTCAGCAAAATCTCTATTGTTTTCAAAACCAAAGGTCTGTGAACCAGCTACTCCACTAATACAAGATCGTAGAAAATTGAAGGCCAGCAGTAAGGGGGTATCCATACAAAGCTACCTTAAAGACAAAGATGTTAACTCAGAGAGGGCTAGAACTTCTGAGGAGAATATGAATTGGTCTCCTTCCTAGAAAGACTTTTTATAAGATATCAGGAAGGAGTTTAAAAATCAATTAGAAAAATTGTAGAAAAAAAACTCATGAGAAATTTAACACCTTGAAACAGGAAAACAAATCCTTGGAAAATACAATTGGAAAAATGCAAAAAGAAAATAATTCTCTCAAAATCACAATTGGGAAAATGGAAAATACTTTCAAAGATAGAATTGACCAATTGGAAAAGGAGTTGCAAAAAGCAAATGAAGACAATTCTTCTCTAAAAACAAAGAATGGAATCTTTGATAAAAGCATTCAAGTTGAGCTCAACATTCCTTTCAAGTGCCTACCCATTCCATTCAATAGTAGAGTTGTACCCCTCACCCTATACTTGCCTTCTCCTGCTGGGATACTTTGATAGGAAATAAAAAGATCACCAGGTGTTTGTCTTCCATCCAGTGGTGAAAGGAGGAACAATACATTTTAATTCAGGCCTTCCATCTACAATTATACCTCTCCTTTGAAGAAAGAGGATGAGGAAAGTTTGCAGAAACAAGACTTCTGTTTATTGGGTATAGGCTTACTTTCCATCTCTTGGTGTACTTTCTCTTGACTAACATTTACTCTTTGGACAAAGGTCTCATTTCTAAAATATATAGATAATTGCATTAAATTCATAAGGCTACAAGTCATTCCCCAACTGAGAAATGGTCAAATGATAGCAATAGACAGTTATCAAATTAAGAAATTAAAGTTATGATAATCATATAAAAATGTTCCAAATCATTATTGATTAGAGAAATGCAAATTAAAAGAATTCTGAAGTATTACCTTACACCTATCACATTGGTTAGGATGAAAAAAAGGGGAAATGATCAATGTTGGAGAGGTTTTGGGAGGATTGGAACACTGATGCATTGCTGGTAGAGTTGTGAATGGATCCAACCATTCTGGAGAGCAATATGGAACTATGCCCAAAGAGGAAAAAAGAAAATATTCATTCCCTTTGACACAACAATTCCAATTCTATGTCCATATCTAGAAGCAATCATAAAAAAATAGAAAAAGTTGCACATGTTCCAAAATGCTCATAGTGGCAAAGAATTGGAAATTGCAGTGGCTAAGAATTTTAAATTTAGAGGATGCCCATCAATTGGGGAATGACTAAACAAGTTATGGCACATGAATACTGTAGAATATTATTGTTCTATAGGAAACCATAAATGGTCAGACCCTAGAGAATCATGGAATTAGTTACAGGATTTGATGCTGAGTGAAGGGAGAACCAAGAGAATAATGCATACATTGACAATAGCATTGTGAGGTGATCAACCTTGATGGACGCACCTCTTCTCAGAAGTTCAGAGAGCTAGGAATATCGTATTAGACTGGCTATGGACAATATTATCCCCATGCAGAGGATGAAAAACAAAACAAAAGAAAACAAAAAGGAAAAACAACCATTCAGAATCTGATGAACACATTATAAAAATGATTTCTTCTGTATCTCTTTACCTTAATCCAAATTCCCCATACCAAAAATGACTAATCTGTAAACATGTTTATCAGAAGTATGTAGATATAATGCTAGCCTGGCTGTTCACCACTGAGGGGAGGGGGTAGGTGGAAGGAAATTTTATAACTTAAAAATATACGTGTACATATGGTTGGAAATAAAAATTTTAAAAATAAATAAAAGAAAAAGAAACTCCCATTTGACCTATCTCATTCTGTTAGCTCCTCTGCTCTTACCTCTATCTCACTATCATCTGACTCTTCTGGAAAGGGGATTGCTTGCACCAGTGATTCTGAAATTTGGGGGACCATCATCAAAACACTTTTACCTACAATCTCTCTCCTAATTTATATTCTTACTTTCCTCCACTTTGCCACTCCAAATTTCAACCAGATGGCACCTAACCATTCCAATGTGCCCTTTGGAATGCCTGTTCCATTGGCAACAGATTTTCCTTTATTCTACTCTTTTACTCTTCCATTTCTTCAATTTACTAGCTATTCCTGAAATTCTTCACCACAAGAGATACCACAGTGTTCCTTGCAAGTGCTTTTCAATTCTGATGGCTCATTTTTTTTAGGAAGGGGAGTTAGAATACTCCTTATTCACAATGCCACTTCAAAGTTCTCTCCCTAACTCCATCACTCAGGTTATAACCTCTTCTCCTTTGAGGTTCATGCTACTCATATTTACCACTTAATGAAAATCCTGGTAGCTATTGTCAACGGATTTCCCCATTCATCCCTCTTTCTCTTCACCTCAACCATGTTTCTGGATAATTACAATAGCTTGTTATTGGGTCTCAATATCTCCATGGCCTCCTTTTTGTTCCATGAATAAGACATTGTCTCTCAGGTCCGGTCATTTTTTTTTGGCAATTCATCCTGTCTTGATCACTGACCACTGAAATCTCTGGCTTCTTCTCATATCCTACAGGAAGTCTTTCCCAATCCCTATTAATTTTAGTGCCTCTATTAAGTTTTTCCTATGAATGTCAGAGAGATATCTTATTTTTGATTAAGATTGTGAGCTCCCTGAGGGTAGTGGTAGTCTTTTTTGTGATTCCCATTCTCTCTCTCTTTCTCTCTCTCTCTCTCTCTCTCTCTCTCTCTCTCTCTCTCTCTCTCTCATCTATCTATCTCCCTCCCTCCCTCCCCCTTTCACTATAGACTTTTCCTTAATTTTAGACTACATAATTTCCTTTCCCCTAATTTGCTTATGATAATATATTGATATATAAATCATTGATATATAAATTTCATGTCAATTTGGAGTTTGATATGTCATGTGAGATGTTGGTCTGTATCTAATTTCTACCTGTTTGCTTTTTAATTTTCTCATTAATTTGTTGTTGTTGTTGTTGTTGTTGTTGTTGTCTTATTTATTTCCAAATAGTAAATCTTTGGGTTTATCAACCACTAGGTTACTATATCTTATTGGCTTATTATATTCAGTTATGTTCAGTTTCTTTTTTTTTCCTTTAGGATTATATTTTCCCTAGCTACATGTAAAAACAATTTAAACATTCGTTTTTAAAACTTTGAATTCCAAATTCTTTTCCTTCCATCCATCCCACTCCCCCTCACTGAGAAAGCATGCAATTTGATATAGAGTGTAAATGTGTAGTCAAGCAAAATATTTCCCTAATAGTCATGTTATGAAAGAAAACAGACCAGCCCCCCAAAAGAAACCTCAAGAAAAATAAAGTTAAAAATATGCATCGATCTGTATTCCTACACCATCAGCTCTTTCTCTGGGGATGGATAGTATTCTTTATCATAAAGTCCATCAGAGTTGGTTTGGGTCACAGTATTGCTGAGAAAAGTGAAGTCATTCATGGTTATCCTACAATATTGGTGTTACTTTGTACGTAGAACATTTCACCTTGCATTAGCTCATGTCTTTCTGGGGTTTTTTTTTGAGAGTATTCTTATCATAATTTCCTATAACAGAATAGCATTCCATCAAAATTACATACCAAAATATGTTCAGCCAATGTCGAAATGATGGGCATCCCCACAATTTCTAATTTCTTGCCTCCAGGAAAAAAAAAAAGCTGCTGCAAATGTTTTTGTACACATAGGTCCTTTTCCTTTTTTTCTGTTTTTCATATCATTTGGGATGAAAGATCTAGTAAATGCAAGGTCAAAGGAACTAGTCTTCTGGGCAAAATTCCAAATTCCTCAACAGAACCTTTGAATCAATTCACAATTCCACTAAGGATGCATTAATGGCTCATTTTCCCTACATCCACTTCAAAATTTGTCATTTTTATTTTCTGTCCTATTAGCCAATGTAATAGGAATATGGTAGTATCTCAGAATTGTTTTAACTGGCATTTCTCTGGTTTATAGTGAGTTAGAATTTTTAAAAAAAATATATGGCTATAGATACCATTGATAACCTGATTTTTAGATTTTTCATACCTTTTGATCACTTATCATTTGAGGAATGGCTCTTTTTCATAAAGTTGACACTGTTCCCTATGTTTGAGAAATTAGGTCTTTATCAGATAAATTTGTTTCAATATTTTCCCCCACAATTAATATTATTAACTACCTCTTTCTATCATATTCCCCCATGCCTGTTTATTCCAATCTCTCTCTCTCCTTTGACCCTCTGTCCTCAAAAGTGTTTTGCTTTTAAATGGTCCTTCCCTTAATCTGCCCTCCTGTCCATTCATTACCTCCCCTTTCTCTTATTTCCTTCCCCTCCTACTTTTTTGTAAAGTAAGATAGATTTTTAAGCCAATTGAATGTGGATGTTGTTTATTCTATCTTTAAGCCTATTCTGATCAGAGAAAGGGTAACTCACTCCACCTTGCTGCCCACTTTCTATTTCACTTTAAAAATTTTTCTTACCTCTTTTATGTGAGATAGTTTATCCCATTTTATTCCCCCCTTTCTCTTTTTTCCAGTTCATTCTACTCTCATCCCTTAATTTTATTTCTTTTAGATATCACCTATTCTTTTTTTTAGGCTTCTGCAATGCAAATGGGGTTAAATGGCTTGCCTAAGGCCACACAGCTAGGCAATTATTAAGTGTCTCAGGCCAGATTTGAACTCAGGTACTCCTGAATCTAGAGCGAGTGTTCTATTCACTGTGCCACCTAGCCACCCCTCACCTATTCATTTTTAACTCATACCTATGCCTTCTTTTTATATACACTCCTTCTAACAGTACTAATAATGAGAAAATTCATAGTTATCAATAACGCCTTAGCATGTAGGAACTTAAAAGGTTTAACATCATTAAGTCCTTTATGAAATCCCTTTCCTTTTTACCGTTTATGCTTCATTTGAGTATCATATTTGAAAGTCAAATTTTCTATTCTACTCTGATCTTTTCATCAGGAAAATTTGAAAGACCTCAATTTCTTTGAATATCTATCTTTTCTACTAAAAGAGTATGCTCAGTTTTGCTGTAGAGTTTATTCTTGTTTGTAACCCAAGTTCTTTTGCCTTCCAGAATATCATATTCCAAGATAGTGGTCCTTTAATGCAAAAGCTGCTAAATCTTGTGTTATCCTGACTGTGACTCCACAGTATCTCTTTCTGGCTACTTACAAATTTTTTCTCCTTGATGTGGGAGCTCTGGAATGAGGCCATAACATTCCTGGAAGTTTTCATTTTGAATTATCTTTCAGATGGTGATTGGTGGATTCTTTCAAAATTGGTACTTCTTGAATATTGAGGTGATTTTTCTTACCAATGCCTTGAAAGATAATTCTAGACTTCTTTTTGATCATGGGTTCCAGGTATTTCAATAATCTTTAAATTATTTCTTCTGAATCTATTTTACAGGTTCAGTTGTTTTTTCCATTGAGAAATTTCAGTCTCCTATTTTTTCCATTCTTTGGTTTTCTTTCCTTGTTTCTTGATTTTTTACAGTTATGAGCTACTATTTGCTCAATTCTAATTTTTAAAGAAATATTTTTATAATGAATTTTTTTGCCTATTTTTCCATTTTTCCAGTTCTACTTTTTAAGGCATTCTTCTCCTCATTGCCCTTTTGCTTTTCTTTTACCATTTGACCTAATCTGGTTAATAAGTGTTATTTTCTTCAGTATCTTTTTGTGTCTTCTTTACCAGGTTGCTGAGTCATGTTTTAATAGATATTTTATTTTTCAAAATACATGATAGGAAAATTTTTCAACATTCATCCATATGCCTATGTATATTTTTAAGCTACAAAAATTTCCTTCCACCATCCCTTTCTACTGCTCTGCCCTCAGTGACAATCAAGTTTGTGTTGTACATATACATTTGTGTTAAATATGTTTACATATTAGTCATTATCCATATGAGAAATTAGGATCAAAGGAAAGAAATATAAGAGATTTTTTTTAAATGAATGTAGTGTTCATCAGATGCTAACTATTTTGTTTTGTTTTGTTTTGTTTTTCTTTCTCTAGATGGGAAATAGCATTGTCCATAGCCAGTCTAATACTGTTGTCCTAGCTCTGAACTGCTATGAGCAGCTAAACACATCAGGGTTGATCAACTCACATTTTTGTTGATAATGTGTACATTGGTCTCTTGGTTGATTCATTTTTTCAATATTTCCCTGTATTACTTTAATTTCTCTTCCCAATTTTTTCTCTACCTTTCTTATGTGATTTTCAAAATTGTTTTGATCTCTTCCATTACCTGAAACCAATTAATTTTCTTGTAGGCTTTGGACTTGTTGACTTTGCTATCTTCTTCTGAGTGTATGTTTTGATCTTCCTAGTTATCATAATAACTTTCTATAGTCAGAGTTTTGTTTTTTGGGGTTTTATCCTGTTTGCACATTTTGCTCATTGTTCAATTTTAACTCTTGGTGAAAGTAGTACTCTGCTTCCAAGTAGGAGGGTACACTGACCCAGCCTTCTGAGGTTGTGTGCAGTCTAGGGACCTATAAGTTTTCAGTTCTTCCAAGATACTATGATGTAAGGAAAGGTATTTACTAACTCTTCTGGATTGTGTTCTGGTCTGTGAGTGACTACAAATAATCATTTCTTCCCTAGAGCTATGAAGAAGGTCCCTATTTCCCTGGGATAACAAGTTCTTGTATACTACTGCTCCTCTTCTCCCTGGGAGAGTGAGCCAGGACTTTGATCCAAATATGAGCAAAGCAACAGAACCTATCTCGGTGCTAGTAATCTCCTTCTAACTACTTTACTATTTGTAGACTGAAATCTCAGAAAGCAGCTAATGCTGCTGATTCAGTGGTTCCCAAGGTTCCCTTGGTTTGCTGGGAGAAGGATGTGCTGGCATGTCCTGTGCTAGACTCTGCTAGACTATGCTTCATTCTCATCCTGGTGCAATAGATTTTTCTTTTTGACCTAAGTGCTCCTCTGTGTAGAAAAGTCTGGAAACCACCACGGCTGCCATTGATGTAATCCCTCTGCTGCCTGTTCCTGTATAGCTGAAAGCTCTTAGCACTGGGTTGGCTTGTATTGGAAACTTTTTTATGGGTTCATCTTTTACAATGAGTCCATTTTTTATGGGTTCTGCCATTCTAGAATTTGTTTGGAGTCATTATTTAAAGGTATTTGGAGCAGTTTGGAAGAGCTCAGGGGAGTCCTTGCTTTTACTCAATTACCTTGGCTCTACCTTTATCCTCTGTATTTCTTAACCCAGCACTTAATTGTTTTGATGATTACTACTTTTAACATAGTTTGCATAGTACTAATTTAAATCCATTTTTCCCACTTCTTTTTTTTAATTTCTCTTGAGAATTTTGATTTCCTATCCAAATTAATTTCATCAATACTCTTTTTTAGGTCCAAAAAAGTAAATTTTCAGTAGTTTGGCTGAAATAGCAAAGAATAATTTAAAATAGTGTAACTTTTATTTACTCAGAATGTACAATTATCATTTTTTCAGTTTTAAATCAGTCTTTGTTTAAGAATGTTATGTCTAGTTCTGTGTATATGTGTATTAGCAAATAGATCCCTAAGTACTTTATACGTTCTCACAGTAATTTTAAATTGAATTTCTTCTTTATAAATTTAGATTGAAAAGTTTTTGTTGTATATGCTACAACTTTGCTGACATTTATTTTTAGTTGTCCTTATGGGTCCTCTCAACTATCATATTATCTGTGGAAAGTAGTCATTTTGTTTACTCTTTGATTATGTTTATTACCTCTTACTTTTTGATAGTCTTCTTATAGCTAGCATTTTGAGATCTATATTATCTAATAATAGTTTCAAATTAAAGTCTTGATTTTTCCCTCATCTTATTGGTAAAGTTTTTAGTATATTTACATTACATAGAAAGCTGTCTCTTGACTTTAAATGCTATTTATCATTTAAGAAAGCTCTATTGGTTTCTAAGCTTTACATTTTTCATTTTTTTTCATTTTTTACGTTTTTGCAAGGCAAACAGGGCTAAGTGGCTTGCCCAAGGCCACACAGCTAGGTAATTATTAAGTGTCTGAGACCAGATTTGAACCCAGGTACTCCTGACTCCAAGGCCAGTGCTTTATCCACTATGCCACCTAGCTGCCCCTAAGCTTTCCTTTTTTTTTAATTTAAACAGGAAAGGGAGCTGCATATATTTTAATTTAATTTTTAAATTAATATTCTATAATTTTCTACATTGGCTTTCCCTGATTTTGGTATTAATACTATACATATATATATATATATATATATATATATATGATTTTTGTCTGTGTATTTATATATATGTATTTTCAAATGGTTTATATATGTGTGTTTACTCTTCCATCTATATTTGATATAATTCATTTTTAGATGCTTATAGTCCTTTTTTCTTTAAGAAATTCATTTCTGACTTCCTCAATTTTATCTAAGATTAAGCTAAGACCTCTTTTTTATTATGCTAGTCAAAGTATATTTTAACATATTTATCCATTTCATATAAATTATCATCTTTCTTGTCATATAAGAAAATATTTTAATAATTTATTCGAGTTTTTATTTTTTGTGAACTTTTTCACTTTTATGATAGTCAACAGGTCTTATTCTTTCTTTAAAAAGGAAATTAACTGTTTTTTTCTTATAAAAGAAACTTGATAGTTTAATTTCTTTTGTTTTTAAATTATAATTTTTATTTTTCTTTTGTTGTAAAATTGGGGGTTTAAATTTGTTTTTCTTATGTTATAGTTGCATACCTAATTTATTGCCTGCATCTTGTTTTTGTTGATAAAATTATTTAGAAATTTAATATTTTCCTAAGTACTGCTTTTTTTGGGATCACATATTTTTTGTTTTTCTGTTTTATCTAGATGGTCTCATTGATGTCATTATCTTTAATGAGATTTTTAGATTTTTTCCCCCTATGATTTTTTTCTTTCCCACTAATCACTCAACAATTTTTACCTTTCCTATTACTATCAAAGTCAACATCATCCTTCCAGTCATTAAAGCTCACTGGCTAAGGATGTTACTGATCTCCATATGGTTTCTCTCAAAATTCTCTAATGTTCAACACCCTTTATCACTTAGCACATGGTACTTTGCTAGTTTTTTGAATACTTTACTTCTCACCTTGTACACTTCTATTTTTTCCAATTGTTTGAGTTGTTTTATTATTTATTGTTTTCTTATGAAGTCAGTAGTTTTCATTTGCTCCATTATACTATTTGGAGAACTCTCCCTCCTTGGTTAAAATTTTGGAAGTCTTATTACAAGTTATCAATATTTTTCCTATTTTATTCATCTACAGTAAATGATTACTTTTTCCATTTTCTCCTCTAATTCTCATTTTTGCTTTTTTAAAGAAATAACTCTTTTTGGGAGGTGTGGGATGATGTGATTCAGTGGTGTTGTAAGAATATCTGTGTTATAATAGCTTCAGATAATTTCTAATGATGTAACCTTGATCAAGCAACAATAATTCTTAACTGAGTTTTATGGATATAATGATAATAATACTTATCTCCTAGACTAATGTGATAATCAAATGAAATAATGATTATACAGCATATAGCACAATGGTGAGTGCTAAGTAAATTTACAAAAAAAAATATCTATAACTCTTTTTTCCATAAGGAAGTAGAATAATTATGAGTTGCCCATTAATTAGGGAATGACCAAAAAATTTATGAGGTATGATTATGATGGAATAACATTGTCCCAAAAGAAGTGAAAGGCATGATAATTTAGGAAATGGGAAGAATTATATTTGTAAAAAGTTCAGTGAACAGAATCAGAAAAACACCGTACACACTAACAGCAATATTGAATGATTATCAACCCTGAGCAGTTGCTATTCTAAGCAATATAGCTTTTCCAAGACAATTCTGAAAGATGTATGATGAAAAATGTTATGAAAAGAACAGAATAGAATCTGAATACAGAAAGGAATTTACATACTTGTCAGCTGTATATGTAACTTTTTATAAAGTTGATCACATTTTGGAGTATAAAGACTGCTCACCAAATGGGAAGGGAGAAAGGATAAAATTTTGGAGTATATCCTTAGTATAACAAGTTGATAATGCTTTTATAAAAATAGCAGGAATGCCCAAAATTTCCGGGATAACTTACTTTCAGTTACATCCAAAGAATATTTAACATAATGAGAATTAACTTCAGGGATGTCACTAGCTTTTAAGTGTCAAGTTGGTTATGATGAAGGGGGTAGGCAATGATTTGTCAGAAAGAATTTGTGCTCAGAGTGGCCTACCAAGGAATCAGAGAAAGAACATGAGTGAATTCAACAAAAAAGACTTTCATTATACATTTTGGTCTGATAATCAAGAGAATAATGGATATGGAGACACTAGATTTAGGGTGCAGTTTTAGTAACTGCGTGGTGACATGCTGAAGAACTGGTTCACAAAAATTTTACATTGAACAATGATACAAGTAAGACTTTGTGAAGAAGTCTATGTCCTGGTATCCTACACCTACATATATTTACAAGTTTATACATAAAACAGAAATGCAGTGTTAGAGAAATAATTTTATTTGGTCTCCTACAATTCTCTCAAAAGGTCACTTTCAGTGAAATATATTGGGCAAAGAAATATTTGAAATAAAGGAAAAATAAAAGAACCGAGAACTTATTCATGGCAAACTTTTGACACCTAAACACTCTGAAAGTGTAGTTGAAGTACTGAAGCATGTACACCAGACCCATGCCCTTCATCTCTTTTTCTACTAAATATGAAAGCTGTAAACAGGTTCAAAGAGTATGTTTGTTGGTTTCCATTGGAACCCAACAACTTATCATCAACCCCACAACTAATATGCTTCTTTTACTAGCTCAAACTAGAGGACACATTAGCTCAAGATAGGCATTTAAGCAAAACAAATAGCAAAGTAACTATGAAGCTATATTCCTTTACAAATGAGGTTGCATGCACATTAACCTTCTAATATTGCTAAGTGAAAGGTTAAGAGACAGAACTTGAAAATTTTGTTTGTATTTACACTGCTACACTCAATTTATTGCTTTCCATATAATTACTAAGAGGAAGTCATGTTCTATTATTTTTTTTGAAAAATTATATAATATTTTTATTCCTTCAAAATTTAAGTGGCTTTTTTTTTGTTCTAGGCACTCTGCTCAGCACTGCAATAGAAAGAAAAGCAAAATATAGTCACTTTTCTCAAGGACCTCCATATATAATATGATTTCAAAAGATTGCCTTTTAAAACTAAGCTTAATATATGCTTACTGATATTTTAATGTTTCTTTTTGAAAAAAGTAACTGTTTCATGGTTCATCCTGGCTCATCAACATTCTTTGGGAAAAATATCTTTCTAAAACACATTACCTAGAGTTATTGATTCATATTGCAAGTATAAACCTTTAAAGGTGAAATCCAAATTTGAAACAAAATGCTTAAAAATGACTAAATATGTTCCAGGGTGCTCTGGGCAATTCAGAAATTCTTTCATGGGGTCAATAAGGTTGAAACTCTTTTATAACAATAATAATAATTATTATTATTATTATATATTTTAATTTCTACTATGGTAAAGATGAATAAAGAAAAGGCACAGGAATGAAGTTCTTTTGGGGGAAATCATGATAAGTATTATATACAAAGGGATCCTGAGAATAAAAATTGTGATAAATTTTGATTATTGTTTGTACTGATTTCAGTTATCTCTTTTTATTTGTTGTCTCTTCCTATTAGAATGTCTCTTTCTATTAGAATATATATATATATATAATATATATATATTAGAGAGTGCCAATGCTTAACACAGTACTTTGCACATAGTAAGCACTTAATAAATGCCTTTTCAACCATTCGTTCATAAACAATTCATAGAAATAATAATTCTTAGTTATCTAAAAAAGTTGTTTCCCAGGGCAAATTATATTTTATCAAAAAATGTTTGCCTTTTTAAAAGCTTGATGTACCAGTTAAAAATCAAGTAAAATAATATATATTTAAGCAATAATTTCAATGTAGTTTCTTGCACACCCTTAGGTCAGTGGTTTAAGGAGTCGGCTTATGACTAATAGAAATCAATGAATCAATGGAGTACAGGGTGATGAAAAGATAAATAGAACCATATTTGCAATAAGCTTTCAGAGCAAAACCAAACACTATGCAGTTTTACTTGCAGACCAGATTCCAAAAGCATAAATATGGAGAACAAAAAATGTATAGGGTATATAACAAGATAAATTAAATTGTAAACAGGACCTATAATTATGAATATTAACTCATTTTAATTTTTTATCATTTCTGTTATATGTGGAAATAATAAAATGCAGATTAACAAAGTTGAGGAAATACAATTGAATTCTGAATACTTGCATTTGTCTTAATATAATTCTTTTCCTCAAACTTATGATCCAAAGCACTATTCTGTTGTAGAGGTAACACTAGCATCTTGAACACACTGTCAGTAGAGTTAATATTTAGAAAAGTTCCACAAAGCTATAACACTTTTGCATATTGTCCTAATGATGCTTGCTTTCTGAGATCAAAATATAATTTGCTGATAACAATCCATTAAAAATGAAACTTAAAAACAATTCTCTCAGTCCTATACAACCTCTTTGCTTCAGTTATGCTGGAACCAGAATGGTAGATGAGAAAGAAGGGGAAGGGAAAGGCAGAAGTTGTTAGGATTAACACAATGCTTAGGACATCTATAAACTTGCATTTAATTGTTTCATGTTTGAATGTGATACATTTCTTCAATTACCAAGTCATGAATATTGAATTAGATGATCCAAAGACATCTCAAATTCAACCTTTCAAAGCCCCTATTAGTTATCTTTAATTTCACTCCTTTTCAGACTTTCCCCATTTGTATCAATTATAATAGTATTCCTGTAATAACCTCAATGCCATCAACTCCTTCCTTTTCCTCTTCTCACATATTCAGTTAACAAGATTATAGGTCCAGGAATCAGGAAGACCTGAGTTCAACATTCATCCAGAGAAATTTACTAGCTATGTGACCCCATCTAAGTCATTTAATCTCTTTTTGCTCTAGTTTCCTCATCTCTAAAATAGTACTAATAAGAATATCCCAGTCGTGTTGTGAGGATTAAATATAAGCTAACTGAAAAGCACTTAATTTAGTATCTGGTACATAATAAGAACTTTATAGCTGTTATCTATTATAATATTAGTATTAAGTGATTCAGTTCCCTTGTATCACATATGCAAAACATTTCCATTTTGATCATCCAAAATGTCTTTATTATTCTGCATATTGGTCATTTTCATCAGGTAGGCATTTTCTTTCTCAGATGTCTAGAACCATCATGATCATAAATTGATCAGAACTTTTGAAATTATTCCTTTTTATAATAGTGATGTTACAATTAAGGTTTTTCTTCTGGTTCTGCTCACTTCTTTGATCAGTTCATTTATTTTTCTATGTTTATTTGAAATTGTCCTTTTTTCTTTATTTCTTACAACACATTACAATATATTTATATTATGCAAATTGATTGTCTTATACATTTCAGTAACTTCCCAGTTTGTTATCTCCTTTAGGTCTGTCCTTTTAATTCATGTTGTTTCCAAAATGATATCCTTAGAGTTCTGACCATACCATTACCTCTCTTAATATATTCCAATTCCTCCCAGTCACCTCAAAGAACAAATATAAACTCTCTTGTTTGACCAAATGTCTCTATTTACTTTTCAAGGCAGATTATATATTATTCCATTTCACACTCACTCTTTGGTCCAAATGGACCTTCTAATTATTTCTCAAACGAGCATTCAGTCTTTTGTCTCCATGTCCTTGCAAAAACTATCCCTCATATCTGTAATATATTTCCATTCCTTTGTACATGTTTGAATGCCTAGTTTCCATCTAGAGAACTCAAATACATCCTCCTTTATGAGATCCATTCTGATCTCTCCTTCAACTTCTATTTCCTCATCTTGAACAAAAAGGGTCTTTATTTTCTAAAATCAGAGGGTGCTGTGAAAGTCAATGCAATTTAAGTTATAATATCTTAAATATACTGAATAGTTTAAAACTATACTAAGAATTTTGCAACTCCCTGAATTTATATGTGTAATGTTTTCTTGAACGTACAAGTTGTTTTATATTTGTCCTTTATTTCCTTAGCTCCTAGAATAATGGCTGGAAAATGTAAGGTGGTTAAAAATGTTTTTTTTGTGTCCATTCAATACAGTGAAACAAACACCACTTCTGAAGTCTGAGCATCTATATTCAAATCTCACTTCTAACAATTGATCCCTGGGTGACTGTGTGACAAGGTATAAATCACTCAATCTTTCTGTTCTGTTGGACAGTCCCTTTCAGCTCCACTTCTTTGATCCAATTTTCAACTAAAGACTATGTAATCAGACTAATACAGCATAGCTTTGGAAGAAAAAAAAAGTGATTTGATGACTTTAAACACATGCAATTGTTTTATTAAAATGAATTTTGTTGAAATTTGAATATTGCAATGCCATAACCTTCAAAGATTTAAAAGTTTAATATTCTGAAAAGCCAATGGAGAAACTCACTCGGTACAGAAATAGTTTGGGGGCAAAAGTATTGTGCACAAAAAGTAATGAAAATTTATCAAAGGTATAATTTATTGGAACAGAGGTGAAACATTCATGTAGCAAGAAGAAGAAATGTTAGAAGCAGCCTGCAAGGTGCACTGGTACATTTCCTTAAAGTTGTAGGTTTTAGTCTTTTTAGAGCATAAATGGAAGTCTGTGGATTACAGACTGACAGGTCAAGAAGGTATGAAAGTGTTGCCAGCATTGATGAGATCATAGATTCCTTGACGTACTGAAATGCTATTTACAAAGTATCTTTCTTTATCCAGAGGAAAGTCCTTTAATAACAGTTTCAGTGTTACTAATAAACATATTGTGCTAGTTCATTTTATCAGTCAATGTTACCTGAACTTTTCAATCTTTTTCCTCCTCTTTTTCCTGCTGTAGTCAGATTTAACTGAAAAATGTCAAGCCTTGTCATGTAAAAGTTAGTCCTGAACAAGGTTCCAATGAATCTAAGGTGAACCAATTTCTATTTCCAATTTGTTTGATACTTTTCTTGGACTTTGAGCTTAAAATAAGATGAAAAAATATTAATGGTACACAAATTGGCCAAAATATTCATTTCAGAAGCATATTTATTTCTCCAGATAAATATATTCATCATTTTATAACTTTATCATTTGATTTAGAAATTTGGATTTATCAAACTCTTTTATTAAGAAATGAATAGGGGCAGCTAGGTGGTGGAGTGGATGGATAGAGCACTGGCCCTGGAGTCAAGAGTACCTGAGTTCAAATCCAGCCTTAGAAACTTAATAATTACCTAGCTGTGTGGCCCTGGGCAAGCCATTTAACCCCATTTTCCTTGCAAAAACCTAAAAATGAATGAATATTTTAATGATTTATTATAAATGAAAATGGAAAGCAACACCTTATAAACATTTGTTGAAGTGAAAACATTTTCTAACCTCAAAGATAATAGAAGATAAAAGGAAATCTTGTAGGGAAGACCCCTCCACAGGTATGAGTTGGACAAGATGCTTGTCTTTGGTGCCAACATTCTGAGATTCTTGAATTCTAAGCTACTTGAAGTTCATTTAAATGTGATTTGTTAAGTTAAAAAAATCTTGATTTCCAGATCATAAAACCAATAAGGAGGAGTAGATGTCTTTTATTGTCTTTACTCTCCTTTTTAAAAATTATTTTTATGTCTTCAATTAATATTTTTCCTACAATTATAAACATAAAAGAAAAATAAAACTCTCATAATAATTATGTAGAATCAAGCAAAAAACCCCTATACTTTCCATTCCTAAAATATATGTCTCCTATATCCTTTGCTTGTCAGGAAATGTATACTATGAGTCTTCATATTACCCATGGAATTATGATTCATTATTGCATTTATCAGAGTTCTTGTCTTTCAAAGTTGTCTTCAAAAAATTAAAGGGCTTAAATCCTTCCTTCTTCTTCTCCTTCTATATCAATTCAGTCTTCTGAACTTTCTTTGAAATCATTCATTTTATCTTTTCTTGCAGTTTGAAAACATTGCATATATTTAAATACAAATTTACTAAGTCACACTTCCAATTGATGAGCAAATGCCTATTTTCCATTTCTAATAACTAATAATTCTCAAAAACAAAATTATGATTAAAAGATAAAAATATTTCTTTATTTGTCTTCATTGTCTACAGAGACAATTTTCTATAGACAAGAATTCAAGAAATACAAAATGTAAGAACTTTATGGAATGAATTAAGAGTTTAGCAATCAAACTTAAAGAAGTGCATTTGGCGTGCCTTCCCACTAGCCTCCTAGCACCATAAAGTATGCAAACTAAACAATAGACTCAGAAATTTTCCAGCTCAAGTAGATATTCTGTTAGGGAATACTTCCATTATTATTCTATTGGAACAAAAAAGAAAATATCTACTCTGCCCAGACAAATGAAGGGATCAAGGAGATGTGTTTAAAGATAGGAAGACTTCCTTGAGTTAAGCCCAAAGTAGAAAATCTAAAAGTTGCAAATGTTCTAACATCCATGTTACTGTAACAACATGACAGACATAGGTTCAGCCAAGCCAAAGAACTAAAAAAAACAGGAGCAGGGATCTCATCTTCATGGATGCTCTATACCTTAAGAAAAGGAGGTAGAAATCCCCCACCCACCCATCCTATCTCATTAGAAGATCCTTGAAGAGGGGCAATAAGTTAGATTAAAAGTTAATTCCCTCCCTAGGGAATATATTCCATCAGAGAGTGAAGAATTACCCTTACCCTTTGATAGGAAACCATGGAAAATAAATAGGGAGGGGAAAAAAGAGAACACTTCCAAAGATTTTAAAAAGCAAGAAAATTCATTAAATAATTTAAGTATAATTTTGTTGATTTGTATTATTGCTTTTCTTTATGAAATGAATTTAGTATTAAAACCAAAGTCATCAATATAAAATCTTTTTGTTGACAAGGCATTGGGGTTAATTGACTTGTCCAAGGTCACACAGCTAGGCAATTAGTAAGTGTCTGAGATCACATTTGAACTCAGGACCTCCTGACTATAGGGCTGGTGCTCTATTCACTGCTTCACTGCCCCATATATAAATTTTTCAAAGTGTCTATTATTATGAATTTTTGAGCTGTATATTACAAAAAGCAATAATAAATAGTCAAGAAAAGGATTTAGTCCTTTTTGTAGAACTTCTTTTTTGTGTGATTTGGGGCAAATCACTTAGCTTTTCTCTAACTTTAGTTTCTACATTTGAGAAATGAGCTAACTTCACAGATCTGTTTTACCTCGGAAATTACCTCTAATAATAGATAGCTAAGAGAAAGAAACAGACAGACAAATGGAGACAGAGAGAGAGAACTGAATTAAAAGAATTGAAATAAGAGATAGGAACAAAAAAGTCAGAGACAGATAAAGGGCAAGGTGAAAGAGACAGAGGTGAGAGGAGACAGGAGCATCTTATTACAGAATGCTCAAATAGGTTTGATATTTTAGAAGATGGCAACAGCAATGTCACAGAACTCAAAAGAGTACATAATAGTGTTTTTTTTTAATTACAACTTGTTAAAAAATAAACTATACATATTTCTTAAGTTGAGGGGAGGGGAAAATCCAGCAAAAAGTAAATGCTTAACTTGAGAAAAAGATTAGCTCCCAGCTCTCACTTTAATCCAATACAGGTGAATAGTAAGTAGAGTTCTTAGAGCATTATTTCAGAATATTCTAAATTCTCTGTTATTCATGATTACCCCTAGAATCTCGTGTTCTCTACCCCACTTTGATTGAGACAATAATGTTATTAAGTGGTGATTTTAGACAATGTGGTAGCATGGAATTCATCTTATTTCTCTCTCCACACTCCTTGCCCCTCCCATTCTATTTTGTATAATTTGAAGTTCACCATAGGCATGATATTTTCTATTCAGGTTCCCTTCTTATGATTTCAATTCCATTTAAATGGAATTTGATACTGATGAGAATAAGATATAATAAAGAACCCAAAAGAATCATTTTCAACCAGCATGAATATCTTCTTCCTGTACAATTCTTAGTTCTCCACTCCCTGAAACTATGAGTCTGTATTTGAGCTTTAAGCAAGGTTTTCCAGAACATAAATCTTTGCTATACAAAATGGAGAATATATAGATTGTAATATCATGTTGTGATATACTCAGGGTTAACCAATTCTCCTGGGACTCGTTATAATCAGAATTACTATTTTATTTTTCTAACAGATGAATATGGTACAATCTCATTGCAACAATGCAACTCTTAGCCAAGTATATTACAATAATCTATTGTTGAAATTGAAAACTCCTAGTGGTATAACAAATAACAAAAATCATAATTCTCATATTTTGGAGCATTTCACATGCTGCTATTGTTTGTTCATGTGGCAACCAATCCTCCTCAAAAAGTAGTAAATCCTTTTGGATTTATATTAATGAGAATAAATTGAAATAAATTTTGTTGGAGAGAAGGAAACAGACAGATAGATAAAGACAAAGAAACAAAGAGATGAAAAGAGATGAAAGAAGAAGGAAAAAGGAGAACAGGCAAGTGAAGAGGAGAAGCTAAGGGATCAGAGGGGAATTGAATGTAAGTGAGAAGAAGAGAGGGATCAAGAAAGGAGAGAGGAAGAAACACATGAGATATATGAGGTAAGAATAAACACAATATTGTCTCATTGCCATATTCAGAAGACCTAAGGATGTGTACTGTCTCTAATATATGCTAATTCTGTCTTCTTCATAACCTGTTTGATTATTTTAATGATAGCATTCTCTTTTGACATAAAAATTTCTCCAAGACCTCGCTTTGTTTCTTCCAGGCCACAAATATATCTACCTTCCTCAGTATTTGGCACAACTAGTTGGAGAATATAGGTTAACCTACATAATTTTAGGTAACAGACTGAGAAACTTTAAAGTTCTTATGGTTTTCACTTCTGGGTTTGCCTTGGTCTTTAAAGATTTTCTGCTGATCATTCTTTAGCCATCTTGCTAGCTAGATTTCTCCCCTAAATACCAATCTTACATATCCAACTACTTTCTGTATGTCTTCCCCAACTGACAGTCTAGCATGTCAAACTCAAAATGCCTTATACTGAATTTATCATCTCCCCAAGATCTGTTCTTTCCTCTACCTCCTCTCTTGCTCATGCTATCAACCAATCAGTCTTGAAATTGTGAAAATATTTCTGACTATTTCCCTTTCACTCATTCTTCCATTATTCTGTTAGTAACCAAGCAAATCCTATTGATTTTTCCATCTGAAATATCTTTCGTATCTATCATTCAGTCAATAAGTACTTATTAGTTACCTGCTCTGTGCCTTCTCTGTTCCATTCACCCATTCCCAGTACTATAAATTTAGAGCATTATCACCTCTTGCTTGAACAATTGCCTACCCATTCCATATTTAGCCCTACTGCCAAAGAAATATTCCTAATGAAAACAATTTTTGGACTTAGAAGAGACTTAAGGGGTGATATGATCTAAACTATATCTGAAAAAAGAACACTTTCCTCTGAATCTCCGACCTCTAATGATGGAGAATTCTAGCCTAACCAAGGCAGATCATGATATTTGAGGACATGAATCATCAGGCCTTTTTAATTATATGAAAACAAAATTTGCTTTTATTTAATTTCTAACTATTAATTCTAACTCCATCATTAGATCTGCCCAAAGAAAAAGTTTGCTCCTTTTACCACCTTTCAACTATTTAAGGAGAGCTACATTGCTCCAGTCTCTACAATCTCTTTTTAAAATGAAATACCTAATTTCTTAAATTTATCTAAATTTATCTTTTCTTTAAATTTATCTACTTTAAATGTATCTGTTATCTGTTGGCTCAAATCCCATAAACTCCCTTTCTTTTCACCCCTTTCAATATTATCAATGATATTCATAAAAACATACTGCCCAGAACTAGAGTTTTGTCAGGGCAAAGTTTAAAAGAATATTTCTAAGTATTTCCTTTTAATTTTAGTACTCACCTTCTTGTAGATGCTTTCAAGTTCATCATTGAAGATAGTTCTTAATTTGTGATCCCTTTGGTTATGATGAACCAAAGGCATGGATATCTTTTGCAACTTATAGTCAGTGAGCTAGTTAGTTCAGTGTGTAGATAACTGGGTTGAGAAGAGTGCCTTAGCTCAAATCCCATCTCAAACAATCCCACTTGCATGATCTTTGGTGCCTCAGTTTCTCAGTTAAAAATGGATAAAATTATAATACTTCACTTCCAGAGTTGTTGTGAGAAAAAAATGAGATCATAACTGAAAAAAAATTATTACAGTGCTTGGCACCTAGTAGGTGCTATATGAATGATAGCAAGAAGTGGTAGTACAATGCTAGTGGTTGTAATAATAGAAGTAGTGGTAGTAGTAGTAGTAGTAGTAGTAGTATATTACCAAAGGTTCAGTTACTTGACCCTGAGCATGTATCAGAGGCAAGACTTGAGCACTTCTTGGATTGGAAGTGGAATCCCTATCCATTATATAAAGTGTTCTATGAGCCCTTCATGGGCAGTCAATACTCCCCTTAAAATGTTGCTCTAAGAACCCAAACTTAATGAGGTTAATCTAGTTAACTCAGGCAAGCTAATTAACTTAGTTAAGTTCCTTATCTAGGGCAAGTACTTATAACATATCTTTTTACAAAAGACTTTAGTAACTCAAAATTGTCTATGTGATGAATTTTTTTAACCTAGCAATTAGAGAGTATCCATAATCTTGTTTCAAAATGTTTTTCTAGTTTCTCAATATTTCTCTTCACATATTGTACAATTCATCTCCTTGTAACTAATGTTTCTAGACTTCTTCCTCTCCTATTAGTCTGCTTATGTCCTAGATCTATGATGGCTAGTCCAAGAACCCCCATCTATTAAATTCCTTTTCTTCCTTCATAGTACAATTAATATTACACTTCATGAAATCTACTATAATTTTCTTCAGTTCCATGTGATCCTCTTTTCCTCAACACTTTCAAAACAAAATGCCACTTTGTTTTGTTCAATAAAATGAGTAATATTTTAACTTGTAAACTCAATTGCCTTGCTTGGAAAATTAGTATAAAAATGCATTATTTGGGAAAGCTAGGTGGCTCAGTGGATAGAGTAACAGTCAGGAGAATCCGAATTAAAATCTGGCCTCAGGCACTTAAGAGTTACCTAGATGTACCCTCTAAACCCCATTGCCTTGCAAACACAAAAACAAAAAAAAATACACTATTTACTTCACTGGATTGGTATATGAAGAAGATCCTTTAAAAACCTTAAAGCAATTTGGAAATATTGGCCATTCTTTATTACTGATTGAGCTAGTGATAGAATATATAAAGATTACCATTTCATCAACAGTTGAAGACTACTTTAGAATAAAATTGTTTGTCTCTTTTGTTAATGTAAATTTTACATGAATTTTTCCTAAAATCTTACCAGGTATGTATGAGAAAAGTTTGACCACATACAGTTCTCAGGATTTGAATAAATTGGAGAGCATAGCGAAAGGAGAATCTGAGGCATTTTCAATTTCTACTCTGGTAGAAATGATCAATTCTCTCTGTCTAGCAAGTATGTAACTGACCAAAAATTATCTGAGCAACCTCCATTTCTAGAAAACAATGATCAGAAAGCAGAATAGAAGGAGAATACAAAAGAGTGAAACAGCTAGAAATGTCTTTAGGTGGTTTATTCCCCATTCTACAGGCCCATACTCATTTAAAGTCTCCCAGTATTATCACAAATGACCTTTGGCGCATAAAAATGAGGTAAAGGGTGAACAACAGAAAACAACATTTATTATAATATATTACATATGTTATAATAAATTATATAATATATTATAATAAAGTGAATCAAATTTCAATTTGGAAGATGAATATAAAGTATAAGAAGAAAATTCTTGAAACCTTTCTCAGGATCTTTGCTACCTGGCTTGTAAACTTTCATCTTGATGCTATCGCTTGTTATCATGCTTACTGACTTACAAATACAAATTAAGGAAATCATTTAGACGTCCAACTTGATCTAATAAGAGGATTTTCACTCACCTGTGAACACATCATAGATTCCTATGTAAAATAAGAGATTAGAATAAATGACTTCTAATTTCCCTTCAAGTTCTAGATCTTCTAATAAGCTCCTTAAGCTTTAAATTTGTCCCATTATATAGTTTGTCTTACACAAATAAATCATTAATCAATAAATATTTATTCAAGAAATACTTTAGATTTTTTCAGTCTTCTTCTAAACTGCTCCCTGAGCATGCTTTTTTGGCAAAAGAGGTTAGTCAGATTATTCTTGCTCAATTATATCCTTGCCAGATGGGGAATAGTACTGTTCTCAAAATCAAAGCAGAAATTGAGATTGCCTCAGATTCTCCTTGCACTAGAATGTGAAGTATGCTGAGACAGGACCTTTTCCTTATTGGTTCATTAAGTAAAAATTTCAATGCTGTTTTTTGCTACATTTACATTTTCTACACAGGGGCTCCATGAATGAAGAACTGAATAGACAGCAAGACAAGAAGAATTCCTCATATTCAAGGGTCAGCAGTGGGAGAGAAGAATAAAGAACTACAGACAAGAAGACAGTATTTTTAGAGAAAGCTCAGTAAATTTAGGTAAAGTCAAAATAATTTATATTTGCATGTGAATTGTTTATAACCATAAAGCTATAAAAATGGCCTTGCACTGGGATTGGGTTACCTTGCTGACATGTTACTAATTCTCCTTATGAAAATTGAGGCCCCTCTACAAAACCAAGAGTTTATGTACAAAATGTCTGCTTGTGGCTTTCACAACTGTATCACAAAGGGTGTGTGCAATAGTCCCATTGGAACAATGACTTTTTATGGTGCTCATTTTTTAAATATTGCTTTTGCCTGCACTTCTTTAAAAAGCAAAGACAGCTTTATCCTTTTTTGAAAAAGTTAGAAATGTTACAATTGGCATGTGTTTTGGTTCAGAGAGTGTGTCTTAAGTACACAAAACTATCCTTTGTCATCTGGCTCTGCCCCATTTGGAAATTATTCTCTGCTGTTAATTAGAAGTGACTACAATTTGATTAATCTCAAACATGTGTCATATATGCACAATGTGGAGAAACTGCATTCAATATTTTTCCACTTAGAACATGCATGAAGTGCCTGGAAGCAGGCCAAACTTTTTTTTAAGCAACTCGAAACTTAATCTTATCATACTGAAAGAGGATATTTTCAATAGAAGGCATCCCAGCCCACTTAAAGTGTTAAATTCACAGAAGCATACTAATCATATACAGTATTTGTAAAATAAAAAGTCACATAAAATTTCAGCATCTTTCTATATTCTGTTTTAAATATCAGACATTTCTATTTCCTCAATCTCTTCTCTCAACCCAAGTACCCACCTCAGTTGTGATTTCCTTTTTGACTTAACTTTTCTTACAAGTGCTTCTGAAGAGCAGAGAATGAAAAGTAACTGGTATTCATATAACACTTTAAGATTTACAAAATGCTCTTTTCACAACAATCCAATGAGAGAAGTGATGTGCAAGGGCTGATGTGTATGCATGTTGGTGTATATGTGTGAATGTGTGTGTGTTTGTGTGTGTGTGTGTGTGAGAGAGAGAGAGAGAGAGGTTTATAAAAGAATTCATAGATAACTATAGATATAAAATATTTACATATTAAATGAATAAATATTAAACATTTATATCATGTATTCTCTATACTAATCACTGAAGACTACAAATGAAAGTGATCAAAATAGTTTCTTCTTTCATTGATTATTCAATCAAATGAGGAAGACTATTGTCTCATAGTGAGAACCAAGGAGAGAGTGTGTTAAACATGTCACAAGAATAGTTCAGTTGTTGAGATGATACAGAAATCCAGAGAGTAAGATGAAGTAGGATTAAGTCCATTTTTATAGATAATGATATGAGATTCAGGGAACTGTGAATATTCAAACAATCTAGTTAGCATTCAAACAAAAAATCGCTTTAATATCAGTCTAATTATCTTTCTATTTACAGGCATACCTCAGTTTATATAGTACTAGACTTATTGTGGTTCACAGAATTTTCATTTTTTACAGTTTGAAGTTTTGTGGCAACCCTGCATTGGACAAGTCTACTGGCACCATTTTTCTAACCATGTGTTCTCATGTCAATTCTCTGTGTCACAATTGGGGATATTTGGTAATTTTGATCATTTTCACACTATTTTAAACATTTTCAACATTATGGCATCAGTCATGTTGATCTATAATTGGTGATCTTGATATTACTATTGTTTTGGAACACCATGAACTGGGCCCATTTTGCTGGGCCCAGAAAATTTAATTGATAAATATTTTGTATGTTCTGACTGTTATGAGTGCCCCACCAACAAATTACTCTCTCTTTTTGCTTCTTGTACTTCTCTCTTTTCCAAAACAGAACATTAAAATTAGGTCAATTAATTAATTAAGTATTCAAGCAACAGGAGGAGTCAATCAATCCAGTAACTTTGTTGATGTCTCATTTTCAGAAATTGCCAGTTACCCCAGCCTTCAGCAATCACCAATCAATATCAAGGCAAGACTTTCCACCTGCGAAAAGATTTGGACTCACTGAAATCAGATTATAGTTAGCATTTTTTAGTATTGAAATATTTTTAAATTAAGTTATGGACATTTTTAGACCTTATATTTTCACACATTTAATAGACTACAGTATGGTATAAACTTAACTTTTTATATACACTGGGAAGCCTAAAAGTTCATGTGACTCATTTTATTGCAATATTTGTTTTATTATAATTTTCTGGAAGCAAACCTTGCATTAAGCCAAGGTAAGCCTGTATACTAAATTTATCAATTGAGACTCAAGAATTCTGGATTATAATAGAGTTTCTTTCACTAATTAGATATGGACCTTTGTGATATATTTTGTTTCTTTTTTCTAAACTTATTTTTATCAGTTATATAAGGAGTTGGGTAATCTCTAAAGTTTACTATAGTTCTCATATTTTACCATTATAATATTCAATAACTCACTTTTGGATTGTCCTTTGAGGGTGGCCATGGATTTACTTCATGAGCATTCTATGAGGGAGGTAGTATATGTTTTTTAATTCTTGTTTTAGATGTGACTAAAGTGAGTTACTTATGTTGACTGACTTACCCAAAGCCATACAAGAAATATATGCTGAAACTGGGACTTGAGTTCAAGATTTTTATGGCTCTGGGTAAACATGACTTCAACGACCCTGTGATTTCTCTTTCACTCAATATTTTCTGATTCTGTTAGCTCAAAATCTCATAGTAGGCAAATACACACTGATTATATTTATTTACATAAAATAATGCTATAATTGAAACAAAAGATTACAACTAATGTTTAAGCTATTTTTATTATTGAACAAAGATAAAAATTCTAAAATTTTAAAGAACTAATTAAGTTCCCATTTAAATATAGATTAGAAAAGAAAAGTTGACTGACAAAGTTGTTGTGATTTAAAGAAACCCAGATTTTCATTTACTTTCTTTGTTCAATTTCCTAACAAAATGTTTTGTTTTCTTATTACACAGCCTGCAGTAATAAGTGAAATATAATTCTAATTAATTTTTCCTACAGCTGTATACAAATCAATAACTATATGCATCCCGAAGGAAACACACTGCATGGTCCTCCAGGTTCCTAATGAATGCAAATAGACTGACCTTTCTTTGACAACTATGAATATTGTTTCACAATTTTACCATTAAAATTGCTGTTATCAGCAATTCATGTTGCAAAACATGGGGCCTCTAAGAGTTGTAAATAACTATTCATTACAATAAAGAAATAATTCAATGTAAATCTAAAGTTATACACATTAAAGTTCCAAGAATATTCTTCATATTTTTATCAGAATAGAAATATTGCCTTAAATTTAAACAATCTCTACACTTAGTTTTCTTTTACCATACCATCAAGTGCAAGTTTACAATATTTGCATTGTTTTAATTCATGAGTTCAAGTTGGAAATTCTGTTACTAAATGTAGTCTAGCTTCTGTAAAGTGAAAATGAAACATTCTAAATTTCTAAATAGCTTATTGAACTTGCTATAAAATATGGATGTTTTCTATCAGAAATATATCCAATGTTTTGCTGAGAGAAAGCTCTCTCTCTTTACCCAGCAGGCACCAATGCTTCACATACAACAATATAAATTTGGAATGATACAATTAAGTGGAGTTAAAAGAAGCAAAATCCCAAAAATGCATGTGTCCATTAAGTTCAATCAGTTCACTTTAAGATAGGCTTAAATTCTAAGTATATATATATATATATATATATATATATATATATATGCTAAATTGTATTCAGATGCCTACAAAATTACATTTTACCCATGAAGATGACTTAAGTGGAATGAGGTCTACACTCAAGTTTTATAGGAATGGTTGTTAAATTATTTAGACTCAATTCTTCTGGGTAGAGAGCTATACAGAGATAAATGTCAATGAATTATGCAATAGTCATAGAGATAGATAGCCAATAGAATTTAGACACATTAATTACAAATAATTTCCTAAATCCCAACCTGAATCAGAAAGAAATCTCACACAATCAACTTTTCAGTATAATTCTAAAGGTGAGGAGGAGGTATGTTCTCCTATTGTACAGTAGAGTATCTTAACTACATCCAACCAGCAGAAGAAGACTGAAGACTGCTTCCTCATCCTATCTTTATTTTAAAATGTTACATTTATTTGGGGGACTTATTTTCAAATCATTGTTTACTTATTTTTAAAATTACTTATTTTTAAAAGATATGATAACTACTTTGTAACCTCTTTTAAACAAATTTTTAAATTACCAAAGATAAAGAGGGCAACTTAATCAATACTGTTTGCATGCACCACATGCAATGTTTTAAAACTGTGTTAAACAATCTCTTCTTGATGACATCTCCTGAAGATATCTCTACTCACACACTTGTAATTCTTTCATGTTCAAAATGAATCCCTGCTACATCTCACTCAATATTGATCTTTAAGGCATTTCTCCCAATCCTTTTCCCAGTGTGGTCACTGAACAGTATCAAAGTTCAATAGGAAGATCAGCTGCTCATCCACTTTTTGCTAAAGCAATTTGTATTATAGATTTATTTCAGCAGCAGTCTACAGTGGCAGTTGCTGTTTTTACTATTTAAATGCTTTGATTATCCAAGCTTGCTTACTTTATCTTTTTAAGTGCATGGGCTCTAAAATTGATCAATAAATGGGGATTCCTCCACGGTATTATGCTGAAATCAATCCCAATTCAGACTATTTGTATTTCACATTTATGATTCCATCTGTCTTAATTGTTCCTTTATTTTGATAAATAATTTGAAAATCCAAACTTGACTATGTGTAAGACTATGCTGTTTATGGAGAAGAATAATTTTTGCCTTTTTTCTTTCCTATTTTAAGGGAAAAAATGTATTTTCTTTATTTGTTACTTTTATTAACAATAACAAGGGAATCCTTTTCCAGTCACAGCACCTCTAAGCAAACTCTTCCAAGTAAACTCCTCTATTACTGACAAAATTTGAACTATGAATGAATGAATGTCACTTAAAAATTGTGAAACTCATTAATGTACCATATCCATCCTTATGTGATGACTGAGAGATCTCAATAGGCATTGATTCTACATATGTATATATATATATATATATATATATATATATATATATATATATATATAGCATGTAAAAAGTAAAATAAAATTTCTTTATGGGTCAAATTAATGCTTCAGAGAAAATATAAAATCAAAGCATAGGAAAATATGTAAGAAAAATTGTTTTGAAAAGATGAATCTTGAAAATAATTTGAAAACCAAATAAACTTATTACGTACAGAAAGAAATGTAAACTTCTTTCCCTCACTGGCCCCATTAAGCAGAAAAGAAACAGATTTATTTCACACTCTCTTACTCATCACTGGAGAAAAGTTACTAACATTTGCATTTTTAATGAATGGAAATGTTAAGTTAACCACAATGCCTCCCTTGAAATAATTTCCAATCTCTATTAAATACCTTTCTAGTAAAAATAACAATAACAAGAGGAGCATAAAGCGAAAAGTTTTAAGTTTTTAGTTACTTGAGGGACATGAGTCTATGAGCAGAATACATTTTCTTAAATAGTAATTCTCTTACATGAATATTTAAGCATACCTGTTGCTGGAAGCTATTTGCTTTATTGCTAGTCTGAATTCTACTTCATGCATTTTGGAAGATTCTTGAGTGGAACTCCAAAAATAATTCTCTCTCTGTCTCTCTCTGTCTCTCTCTCTCTCTCTGTCTCTCTGTCTCTATCTCTGTCTCTGTCTCTCTCTCTCTCTCTCTCTCTCTCTCTCTCTCTCTCTCTCTCTCTCTGCCTCTGTCTCTGTCTGTCTCTCTCTAAATAGAGATACAAATATAGATATGTCCGTGTATCTATATTCCATGAATTCAAGAGGGACAGAATGTAAGTTAAGTTGTGAATTAAGAAGAAAGTTAAAATCAGTATTTAAACAATTATGAAAAAAATCATCTTATTTAAAAATAGCATTCTAAAATTAAATAAACATTGAGTAGTGTTACATGTTTTAACACATTGAAAACATGTAAAGCAAAGATAACATTTTGTAATAATATTTTCATTAAGCCATAGGGACAATAACAAAGAGAAATATCAATTTTTAGACAAAGATAAATTAAATGTTTAATAGATTGAGCATATCTAAGAGTAGAAAATATACAAACGTGACTTTTGCAAAATAGTAATCTGTGAAACTTTAATTTTCTTCTTAAACCTGCAGGAAAACTGTATTTTGTCTGCTTGATATTCACACATGCTGAAATACTCTGAAACTTTGTCATCAGTTAACAAATGATAAGAATGAGTAACTTTTGCTGGCATTAAATTGTTGATTATTAGCTCAATATTTTCTTATTCTCCATTTCAGTCTAAAATTTAGATGGGAAAAAATAAAGGAAAACTAAGCTACAAAGGAATAAGCATCACCATGCAACAGTTTAAATGTTCTTTATATTCACAGGATTTAAGAGTCATGCAGGATTTAAAAGAAAGAAAAGAAAACAAAATTAAAATACAAACTAGTTATACAAATATTGAAGGAATATCAGGAAACTTCATTACCAAACAGCTGCTATTTTGCTATTTCCAAAAAAATATATATAATTAAATAGTACCTTCTACTGTACTGTGGTGTAGTAGAATGACAATTGAGAACAAATCATTTTTCAGAAAGTTATGCATCTCTGCAGAACGTAACCCTGGAAAGACATGTCCATACTTTTTTCCTCAAGTGGGTAAATGTTAAGAGAGAAGAATCCAAGTTTCATGATGCAGCAGCACAAAGCTGGGAAGTGAAAATTATGTTGCAGCAGAGTCTTGAAAATATGACTGTAAAAGTTAATCAATAAAATGTCTATTCCTGTCTATTCACTAGAGGCCCCAGCTGCATAGCTTCACTCAATCGATACTACAAATTATTACGATTTCCCGGTTCCCACTGGACATTCAGAACAAATCTTTCAAGTGTAACAGGCTTACATTGTGTGTATGTGTGTGTGTGTGTGTGTGTGTGTGTGTGTGTGTGTGTGTGTGTGTGTGTGTGTGCATGGGTTCAGCTTTTAGTTCATATAGAGATAGTAAAAATAAAATTGGAGTCTGTCTCCTGAAAATTTTCCATTTTTCAGAATGAAGAATCTGAGGGTTATATTTTAAAACTAAAGCCTGCCCCCCCTTTTTCCATATCTAATTTTGCACTTATTTTCAAAAATATGAAGAGTGAAAACTGAAGCAATTACAAATAAGAGCAATTGGCTCCATAATCGACTCTTCTCCCTCTAAAAATACCCTTTGTGTGACTGTGCACACCACTGCTAAACTGTAAAAGTCATTTAGCATATAGTTATTTATTTAATAAAATTGAAAACTTTGAAAATATATCTTATTTAAAAAATTAATAACTGGGCATATGATGGACAGTCATATTTGTCATCAAATATATATTCTGTCTCATTCCTAACAAAATTTGTATTTGAAACTTATACTTAGAAACTAATCCTAAACTTATTTTTAATATATCAAGTTTTAACACATATCCACAAAAATTTTCATAGTTCCTTTTGAAACTGAAGGGTATTTTATAATGTGACAATGGGCTCCTCCTCCTTTGAAAAGAATCCCAGAACATTGTGTACTAGTAAGAGTTTCTGCTCTTCTTTGCCATATAGAGGCATGACTTCAAATTTGTATTCTATCTTGTAGTCATACCTTAGTGTGCACTGCATCGTGTTCCACCCAAAACCCCCTCAATAAGTCAAATGTTCCAATTACCAAGTCCCAAATCAGGAACATTTTGTTAAGGGGATTGCTACACTAAAATTCATAATGTGCTTTCTTCTCTTGGCAAGTAAACATGTCTATGTCTACCCTATTTAATGCTACATCAAGTACTAAATTGATTCAGAGCCAGTAAACATACATATGAATGTATATAGCGATATCTATTTATATATGTATATACACACATACTCGCATGTATATGCATGCACATGTGTATCTTGCATTTATACATATGCATATATGCTTATATAAGCAGATGCATATCATGTGTAATGTAATTCATATATGATGCATTTCTATATTTACTTATTTTAAAATATTTTAATCTAGTTCTATTGCTATAATACGTCTGTGTATATATATCTATATCTATCTATATCTATATCTAATCTATATTTATTTCTAATCTCTATCTATCTATCTATCTATCTATATATATATATATATATATATATGTATATAATTTCTTATGATACCAGATGGTCTAGAATCTAATCACTCACAATTCTTAAAGCGTAGGTAAATCCATTCTTAGTTAAGCTTTTCAAGGACATCTTATTGTTTGTTCAAAGCTTTCTCACATGAAACAGAACATTTTCACTAAAAAATACTTAAAATGTTTCACTTATACAAGGGACATCTGCTAAACTGTGTGAATTGTTTTCCTAATCATAAATTTACTGGTTCACACTGGTGTAACTAGGAACTCTGAGGTAATAGTCAACATTTTTGTAACTTTTGTGGACTTTCACATCAGGGAAGAATTTATTGCTTAACTTCAGCATTAAGAAGATGAACTGTAAGAAATAAATTTGTGCACAATGAGATAAATGAACACACATGAAACTTTACTGATTTTAATATAATTTTATTAAATGGGTTATAGTTTATTCTTTGTATAAAATTTCATTAGATTCTTTAATTCTAAAATATTTTTGAGGAAATTGTGAGAAATAGTTATTACAAATAAGATAATATTCACAAAAATAGTTTAATAATCCTAACTTTTCATTACTGTTATTTTTTAAATTAGTGAATAAAATAACTTTCCTGAATTACCTCTTTTTTCAAGATAAATTTGATTCAGCAACAGAATCCTTCAATACTTTTAGAAATCCACCTTTTTTTGATAATAATATTATTATCCTATCTTGAGTCACACACACCCAAGACTTTCTCAAAAGTGCTTTGAAATTTTGGCACAAATTTTGAACAAGTTATTCTTCAAGCAAATTAAGACATTTAGGTAATGTCTAAGTCTTATTTTCTTGATACCTTGTTTCAAACTGCTGTCTAAAATATTCATTAAATGAAAAGTTTGACATTGTTATTTTGTTTAAAAATAAGCTCCTTCATAATGTTACATTTTGTGGAATAATAATATGTGGATTTAAAGTTTAATAGTTAATAAAATGGGAGAGCATATGTAAAACACTTGGTCTATCTCATGTTATAAAAAGTCTAATATAATTAATAATAATTCAAAAGGCTAAAGTTTAAATTTATATTAATATATTAAATCATAATAATTTAATTTATATACAACTTAATACAGAATGTTTGTGTTTAAGAAATCTAAATATTTTGATATCATAAGTATATTTATTGTGATATGCAATAATATTTTAAAAATCTATGCTTTGCAACTGGATCTCATCTCATATACACAGTTTACTTTCAGTTTCAAGATTATATCTTGTGTTTAAAAAAATTGATAGAATGAATATGTGTACATGTTCACACACACAAATCCACAGATATGTAGCTTTTTAGAATGATGATTCCTCAAAATATTCAGTGATCAGAATGAAATACCAGATACACACACATACACACACACACATATATATATACACATACATGAGCATATATTTAAATATATATACATAGAAATAATTCATCTAAGATGTGTCATAATTTCATAATTTCCTTTAAAACACATTCAAAATTAGGTAGCCATAGGAAAGGCAGAGCATTTAATTATGAGTCTGTTTGTGACACATACACAAAACATATATCTCAAGGCTCATTTGAGTAAGTATACTGAAACTTGAAGTTGAGATTTTTCATTTCGTTATGAAGAAAATACTTAACAAATCAAATATTGAATGGATACTATAAGAAATAAAAATAACCACTTCTATGAATATTACAATACAGCATAATAGATCTCTATTTAGTCTTAATAGACCCTTACATACAAACCTCAGTGGTCTGACCAGAACTTCTAATTCTAAATGTTCTTTAATTTGGTAGCATCTTACTCAGAGCAGCTGCTTTAACAGAAAAAAAGGCAACAAGAACCATATGTAACCTTTGGACTCCCCAAAGAGGAAGATGAGAATGCCATTGGCAGATAGGTGTTATATAAATAACAGTTATTCTTTTTTCTTCATCTGTTACCTTCAGAACATTTTGGAGAGCTAAAAAAGAAAGCAATACTTAATTTTTATAAAGGACTAAGTTCAATATTTCAGCATTTTGTTTTTAACATGAAGTTTTGGTAAAGTGGTAACATACTCACTTAAAAGTTCATCTGAATTTCAAAGCTTTCATTTTCTTGAAAAAAGTAGCAAATTCAGGTGTTTCATTAGGCAAAGAACATTATGTGACATCAATATTTAGTTTTCTAGTCCAAAAAAAAGGACTCAATCCTTTCATTGTCACGATAAAACTTTTAAGTATTAATTTTTTAAAGTATTAAAAAACAAAAACTCACTTGTAATAATTAATTTCTTCTTCAGAAGCAATAATACGTTCTCTCATAGTCTTCAGCTCTGCTTGTGATTTTGTACTGTTCTGTTCTTGACGAACTATTTCTACTCTTTGCTCAGTTAGCTGCTCTTCAGTGTTGCTTTCAAGCTGGATTCCATTAGATGAAGTTTTTCATCTTGACTGGCAAGTTCTTGGGCTGAAAGATAAAAAAAAAACATTGCCTTTCTTTAAACCAACTTAATGCTTTCTCTCCCTTCCCCCAATTTCTTTTTTGGTTCAAATTTAATACAACATAATTTTGAGAAAGCTTTAGACAGATCCTTGTTTTGGGGAGGCAAACTTATTAGTTTCTCCCATCTCTTCATATCAAAAACACAAGCAAATAAATATGTATCTGAAAGAAGAATGATAGATTTCAATAACTCAGAGCTGATGAGTTATTTTTTTCAAAAACTAGTTAGGATTTAAACAAATCTAGAACATGATTAAAAGTGCTTTCATTTGAGAATTTGCAGTGTGCAATATCAGTTGTACATTGGGAAGTTTATGAAATTCTCCTTTAAAGTTCTTCATGGAAAGTTTTCTATTCCCACTAAGAAACCAAACATGTATACACTTGGATTTCAAAAAAATATTCTTTCCACTAAACGATTTTTCATATGTAATAAGAGTATACTCTATTACAGTATACTGTAAGAATTTTTCCCAAGGTCATCCAATAGATGGCAGTCTTTCATTAGACCAAAGCTGACTGTGGCAGAATGCTTCAGGCTCTCAGAAAATAAGTGATTTAAGACAAAGACATTTTTCCTTTGTTCTTTGTTGACCGTATTCCTAGAGATATATGTCTATACATTTTCATTTGAATATTTTTCCCTTAAGATGTATGTCTGTCTATTTCCTATTGCCCCAAAATATACACTTTTTAAGACAAATGTTCCATATCAGTGATTTTTTAACCACCAGTACAGAATGTGAATGAATTTGTTCACATTAAAATATGCCTCCTAATCTCAAGGAATTTTTATAATTAAAATGAATTCTGAAAGCATTTTGTCACAGGGAAAAATAGTTCATTCAATCCAGCTCAAAACAGATTTTTAAATATGACCAAATTCTCAAACCAAAAGAGAAAAACTAAAGAATTGCAAAAGCCCTCTTTGCAAGCCACAAATGGATAGTCATCACAACGAAAGGGTCATATTTTCATACAAAAGGAACCTCTCTGCCTTTAATGAACCTCATTTTATGTCCAAAAAGTGGTGTTTATATTGAGCTTCAATAAAGTTGAAAACCAAGGTATTGTCATCTTACATCAGAAGTATCCTTTACACGCAACCTCATAAAGAAAATTCTCTGTATAAATATTCTGCATTTATCACTGATCTTTGAAGTTAAATGATGCTTCCAAGATAAATTGGATCTAACTGTATCTGATTCTCAGTTACTCATTTATAGATTTTTGAGGAACTGAAAGCTCAACTTTCAATGAAAATGTGAATGCACATTTGCTTTGTTTTCTTACAAATGTTTAAAATGACCAGTTTACTCTTCTTTCACCCCAAAAATGAATTACAGCATCTACCATTTTTATAACTTAAACCTGCTATATATTAACAGTTTAGATTTGTGCCTCAGGAAATCACAGAGCTAACTCAAACAGCTAAATATTTAACAAGGAAGCTCACATCACCCAGAGCTCATCTTTATTAAATCCCAAGTACATGTGAATCTTTCTGAACAAATGAGCTAAATGTTTAATAATTTCAACACATGTTAAAAGTATGGACAAAAATCCAATAAAGAACTTACAACAAGTTTACTTTCCAAATCTAAAATCAATCCTTCAGGCAAAAAAAAAATAAGGGCAAAGCTTTACTGTTCTTGTCCAATAAGAAAATGTAATCAAATGAAAAAAAATCAATACTTTTTGGTGACATGTTTTTAGCATTGTTAATGTAGAAGCATAAATATTTCAAGTATAATACTTTCATTATATGTGGTCTTCTACCTCCTAATACCCCTATTTCTTCTAGAGCAAAACAAAACAAAGACAACATTATGGGAAAAAAATGGGGATAGGGGAGGATTTTTTTAAACTGGAATGTTAAATATCCTGATTTTCAAGGTACTTTGATCATTGTCACCTCTCAGGAAGGACTGTATATTCTTGGGCCATTTCTTTTTTGAGAACATTGTTTCCAAAGACAGGTTTACTTGTGGATGACAGGGGCAACTTGTGGCACATGTGTATACACACACACACACACACACACACACACACACACACACACAAAGACCTTTCCTTTTCCCAAACATATCAGTGCCTTGAGAATTTTCTAAGCACTGTGCCCCATCAAAATGGCTAAGCAGATTTATGTTTCCCAATTCTTGAAAGTACCTACTCTAATTCAATATATGCTGGTTAAAAAGGGGTAAATTATTTTAAGTTTACCTATGCTTTGGACTGGAGCCTGAGCTGATCCCAAGCCAGAGGCACCAGCAGCTGCATGCTTTATTTACAATCCCTTTGTCAGACTTACAACTGCCCCAGGCTATAACATAGTGTACCTAATGTTCAAACTGGCAGGTAATCTTATGTCAAACATACTTCTTTGATTTAAAGTGATCAATAGATTCTTGTAAAGAGGTAATTTCTCTGATGTTTCCACCTTGCCTTTCTTACAGGTGATTCACACAAAAGCCTGCTTATAGGATGTACGAACAATAAACAGAAAGCTATAATCATGTTTTTTCAGATGTTTCCGGTGCACAACGATTTGGGATCGATACCCTGTGTAATACAATTATCTGCAATGATCTGGGTGTATTGAAAAAGAATTTGCAGCAGACCTCTAGGGGTTTTGATCCAGAAACACGTATCTGGCAATGTAGTGAAAAGTGGAAGGAAAAATTAAGGGGTTGATGAAGTTGGTCTATTATATACCAAATGACTTCATTAATACTTTATTTGGTAAAAGTAACATGCCACAAAGTTTTTCTACCTGATGACTTAAAACTATTAATAATGGTAATAATACTTATGCTTTTACTCTAAAGTATGCTTTTTTTTGGAAAAGCAAGCTTTAATAATATTCATAGAAATTGAGGAAAAAGGATCAGCCTTATCCCAATAAAAAATCTAAAACAGAACGTTGTTCAAATCGAACGCTTAAGTGTGGCAGAATAGATAGCCTGGACGTGGAATCAGAACAACCTGGTTTCACATCTTCTTTGAAATCATTTATGGCATTTGATTTTGTTGAATTTGAGTTTTATGATTTGTAAAAATGGAATAATAATAATCCTTCAGGGGAATATGAGAGTACTTGTTTTCATCAAAAAGTAGATTCCTAATTTTCTTTCCATCAGAAATTATTTGTATGATTATTTTCAGCTATAAAAATGTTGTATACCTTGCCTAAATCTTTGACTGTTTTCCACAAGAAAGATAAAATCATTTATATTAGGAATTAATATGTAGCGGTTCAACTGAAGTATTCCTCAAATCATTTTGCTTCAAGCTTCTTAAGTTCAAAGGACGGTTTGCTCTGTCAGCAAAGAGCTAGCATGTTCAGACTGAAAAAGGTCTTAAACAAATTTTCTGCAAACATCTGTTTGTGTGGAATCAACCCAGTCTTGTTTATTTGCTTTGGGTGAAGATGCTGACTCTGTCTTTGCATCCACTCTAAAGCTAAGACTCACACTTTTTTTTTCTATTTCAGCACTCTAATCGTATGTCCATAAGCTGGGAAATTCTCTTTCGACAGGCTCCACCACCTTCTCTTGCAGTAATGGCACAATTTGAGGGGGATGGGTGGTGGGGAGCTTGGTTTGTTATTACCTGCTTCGCCTCAAAGCACTGTTCATGCCCACCCAGCAGTTCTTCATGTAGCTGCTGAATCTCAGCTCTGACTATGGTAATATCTTTTCCCTGGTCCTTTTCTTTCAGTGTGTCCTGGATACTGGCTTCCACTTTCCTGACCACACTGTCAAGATGCCTCACCTCAAATAGTCTGGCTTTGATACATTCACTTGCCTGCAGGAGACCAACCTCTGACTTTCTTAGAGGGTAACATCTTTTGCGTAGAGCCTGTGAAGACAAAAAAAAAAAAGTATTCCAATAGGGCCTTTTATGATGTACTTTTTATATTGCATCCTGCTATTTTGAGCTATAGGATACAGGAGATTATACAGCACCTCATTAGCAACTGGGTCAAGTATCCACATCTCCTCTAGGATCAAAAACTTAAAGGGACTTTCATTTAAAAAAAAAGTCTGCTGAAGAAGAGATTCAACATTATACTAAATACAGTATTAATCAATACTTAAAGGTTCAAAGGCAAAAGAAAATATTCCACATAATTCTCAGGGAAGGAGAAGGGAGACTAGTTTGATCAAAATGAATTCTTTTCTTTTAAAATATGAAGAGGGATTTGATGAATAAAAAAGTATATTTAACCTCTATGAGCCAACACCTACAGAGCCTGGGATGAGCTCTAAAGCAAACTACATTAATGTGACACATGGGGAAATCCCCACATCATAAAGATAATTATGACCCCCTACTAATTACTTCTTTTCACTGCTTAAACTAATTAGGTATATAAAAATAAAATATTCATCATTTCTCTTTTTTGCTTCATTATTATTAAAAAGTGTCTGGGAGAAGAACTTTGCATGGTGCAACTTAGGAAAGCTGAAGTCAATAAGATATATAGTTTCCATATAAACCACTATCAGTTTTAAAATGAACTAACTTTGCTAAACTTTATTCATATTCATTTCATATCAATATGAGATTTAATGACTGGCTGTTTTGTATTGGCTTCATGCCACCCCTTGAATCTCTATCATGCTCCATCATGCTTCTTTTAATCTGAATATTTAGTCCTCTTTCATGTCTTAATTACAGCAAATTGCGCACAGTTGGCACCATTTCTTGAAATTAATCCCAGAGTACTTTGTTTCTGTCAAGCAGTCAAAGCCTTGGAGAATAATAGTAAATGTTATTGCAGATCTAAATTTAAATGACTGTCTATGTATTTAACTTAAGCCTTTAATTATTCGTGCTGTACTGTTTTTGGTTCAAATGTTAAACATTCTTCATTGAGAATATAAAATTACTTTAGACAGTTTAAAACCAGCAGCTATGTTTGACTGCAATTTCAATGTGACAACAATTATTTGTGTTAACATTTTCTCAGGTGTACAAATTATGTGGATGAGATTTTGATATCTTTTTGAGACTATGTATTTCTATTTCTTCATTTCTTTGGTCACAATCAGAAAGAGGTATCAATTTAAATCTATTGCTCCATCTCTAACTCTTTACCTCCAAATTTTTAACTGGTCAAGATCACTGTTAAATTATAAACTAAGCTCTAGCATCTGATAGAAATAAAAAGTCATTTTAGATGACTTGAGAGAACTCCTAATAATAGCTCTTCAAAAATTTTCATGGCATTAGTATTTATTCATTCATCCAGTCCTGAATGCTTTTTTCTTCATGTCTTTTTGTCTTTCTTTTTTATTTTTTCTTCATTCTTCTTTTTCTTTCTCTAAATTTGAGGAAGAAAAATACCAAAATTCTCTAATAACCTCCTCTTTAAGCTTCCCAAATCTGAAAAATTTCAGGAATTGTCTAGATATTAAATGATGTCAATTCTCTGTGGTATTGGATACTTTGAAAGAAATAAAAGTATTCCACATATTATAATGTGATATTTACATTTAATTATATATTTTATGTAAATTTGAAACATAGACAATACATATATTTGGCGAATACATATACACTGGTCAGCTACACATGATTAAATGCCTTCACTCTGGGGGTGGGGAGAATGAGGAGCAAACCTGTGATTTCATTGGGGTAGGAAATTCATGCTAAAGAAAACACTCTACAAAAAACAAATTGAAACTCTGTAATTTAAAATCTTAGAAAAGTTTCTAGAGCATTAAGTGATTATGTGACTAGTCCATGGTCAAACAGAATATTCTCTGAGATGAAACTTTAACACAGATCTTCCTGAATTTAGTGCTGGCTGTCTTTTCACTATGACATGCATGTTATATTTGTGCTTTTCATGTTAAAATAAAAGAATTGATTTTATAGATTATTTCTTTTACTATTATGCTTAATACATGATTTCTGAACAAAAACTACATAAAATTTGTAAATAATGCATCTTATTGTACTGTCATAAGGATTATATCTTTGGGGTTCATTTCAAAACTTTTGTGTGCCTTTTTTCTTCATGATAATAAAGGTGATAATATGGTGTTTTAAGGTTTGCAAAGTGATTTGCCAATGTCATCTCATTTGATGATAATAATAATCCTGGGACAAAGGTATACATTCATCTGCATTTTGTAAACCTTAAAATAATGGGGTTAAAATAAACAGAAAATATTGGTTAGAAATTAAGTTTTATTCTCTAGAAATTATCATGAAACCTAGAGATGGAAACCATTTATCCAAGTTGATCACCCCCACTGAGAAAGAAGGAAGTCTTAATCCATAAACAAAGGATAAGGGTAATAATTAACCTTCTTGGAGGCCTGTCTGTGAGGTTACACAATAATAAAGTAGCAAAATTGCTTGTTAAAGACTGTCATCCTTAGGCAACACTATTTGGTAAACCATTATCTCTTTAGGGTTTGCAAGGCAAACAGGGTTAAGTGGATTGCCCAATGCCACATGCCTAGGAAATTATTAAGTGTCTGAGACTGGATTTGAACCCAGGTACTCCTGACTCCAGGGATGGTGCTTTATCCACTATGCCACCTAGCTGCCCCCTAAACCATTCTCTTCCTGGATTTGAAGCACAATGAGGGCAGGACAAATTTCCCAGCTTTTCTAATTATTTGGTCTTCCTGAGTTTATAACTAACATGGGGGGGGGGGGGGGGAACAGTCCATTTCTTTTTTTGGTTATTTTATTTATTTATTTATTTGTTTGTTTGCTTGTTTATTTATTTATTTATTTGCTTATTTTGGATTTTACCATTTTCCCTTAATCTCACTTACCTCCCCCCCACCCCCTCACAGAAAACAGACTGTTAGTCTTTATATTGATTCCATGGTATACATTGATCTAAGTTCTAACAGTCCATTTCATACAGCAGAAAGAAATCAGACTTTTTGTCTGGAATATACTTTAAAGATTATTAAATTTTCTCAGTTTTTTAGATGAGGAATGATTTCTTTCTATCCCTTCTTTCCCCTTCTTTTATCTCCTCTCAATCCCTAAACTTCAATCACTGTCTCTCTGTTTCTCTCTTTCTCTGCGTCTCTCTCTCTCTCTCTCTCTCTCTCTCTCTCTCTCTCTCTCACTCTCTCTCTGTATTTGTCTGTATCTGTATTCTATCCCCATCAACTGGATGATTCTAAAATGCCTACAAACATTTCTGTTCCTGCAGACTCAGTGGTTAAGCTTCTTAAGACTACATAAAACTGATGCCTCTATTTCTTTTCTTCTCAGTCTCCTTTTTTTTTAAAGATTTTATTTATTTTGAGTTTTACAATTTTTCCCCTAATCTTACTTCCCTCCCCCCCCACCCTCCCACAGAATGCAATGTGTCAGTCTTCCATGTTGTACATTGTTCCAATTTGAGTATGATGAGAGAGAAATCAAATCCTTAAGGAAGAAACATAAAGTATAAGAGATAACAGGATCAGACAATAAAATATCAGGTTTTTTTCTTAAATTTAAGTCAATAATCCTTGGTGTTTGTTCAGATTCCACAGTTGTTTCTTTGGATACAGATGGTATTCTCCACTGCAGACAGCCCAAATTGTCCCTGATTGTTTCAGTGATGGAATGAGCAAGTCCATCAAGGTTGATCATCACGTCCATGTTGCTGTTAGGGTGTACAGTGTTTTTCTGGTTCTGCTTATCTCACTCAGCATCAGTTCATGGAAATCCCTCCAGGATTCCCCGAATTCCCATCCCTCCTGGTTTCTAATAGAACAATAGTGTTCCATGACATACATATACCACAGTGTGCTAAGCCATTCCCCAATTGAAGGATATTTACTTGATTTCCAATTCTTTGCCACCACAAACAGGGCTGCTATGAATATGTTTGTACAAGTGATGTTTTCAACCTTTTTCATCATTTCTTCAGGGTATAGACCCAGTAGTGGTATTGCTGGATCAAAGGATATGCGTATTTTTGTTGCCCTTTGGGCATAGTTCTAAATTTCTCTCCAGAAAGGTTGGATGAGTTCACAGCTGCACCAACAATGTAATAGCGTCCCAGATTTCCCACAACCCTTCCAACAATGATCATTAACTTTTCTGGTCTATTGGTCAGTCTGAGAGGTGTGAGATGGTACCTCAGAGAAGCTTTAATTTGCATTTCTGTAATAAGTAATGATTTAGAGCAATTTTACATATGATTATGGATTGCTTTGATCTCCTCATCTTTAAATTGCCTTTGCATATCCTTTGACCATTTGCCAGTTGGGGAATGGCTTTTTTTTTTAATTTGACTCAATTCTCTGTGTATTTTCGAAATAAGTCCTTTGTCAGTAACATTAATTGTAAAGATTGTTTCCCAGTTTACTACATTTCTTTTGATCTTGGTTACACACTGGTTTTATCTGTGCAAAAGCTTTTTAATTTAATGTAATTGAAATCAACTAGTTTGTTTTTAATGATGCTCTCCATCTCTTCTTTAGTCATAAACTGCTTCCCATTCCACAGATCTGACAGGTAAATAGTCCTTGATCTTCTAATTTACTTATATTATTGTTTTTATTGTCTAAATCCTGTATCCATTTGTATCTTAACTTACTATAGAGTGTGAGGAGTTGTTCTAATCTAAGTTTCTTCCACACTAACTTCCAACTTTCCCAGCAGTTTTTATCAAAGAGAGTTTTTAACCCAATAGCTGGACTTTTGGGTTTATCAAACAGCAGATTACTATAATCGTTTCGTAATATTGCACCTAGTATATTCCACTGGTCCACCACTCTATTTCTTAGCTAATACCAGACAATTTTGAAGACTGATGCTTTATAATATAATTTTAGATCAGGTAGGGCTAAGCCCGATTCTTTTGCACATTTTTTTCATTAAATCCCTGGAAATTCTTGACTTGTTATTTCTCCATATGAATTTACTTACAACTTTTTCTAACTCATTAAAGTAATTTTTTGGAATTTTGATTGGTAGGGCACTTAACAGGTAGTTTAGCTTTGGTAGAATTGCCATTTTTATTATATTAGCTCTACCTATCCATGAGCAGTTGATGTTTACCCAGTTATTTAAATCTGATTACATTAGTGTGAGAAGTGTTCTGTAATTGGTTTCAAAAAGTTTCTGAGTCTGACTTGGCAAATAGACTCCCAAGTATTTTGTATTGTCTGAGGTTACTTTGAATGGAATTTCTCTTTCTAGCTCTTCCTGTTGTATCATGCTAGTCATATATAGAAAATTTGAGGATTTATGAGAGTTTATCTTGAAATTTTGCTAAAATTGCTAATTGTTTCCAGGAGTTTTTTGCATGGTTTCTTGGGATTCTCTAGGTATACTATCATATCATCTGCAAAAGAGTGAGAGATTTGTCTGTTCTTTCCCAATTCTAATTCCTTCAATTTCTTTTTCTTCTCTAATTGGTGGTTAACATTTCTAATATGACATTGAATAGTAGTGGTGATAATGGGCATCCTTGTTTCACCCTGATCTTATTGGGAATGCCTCTAGCCTCTCCCCATTGAATGTAATGTTTGTTGATGGTTTCACATAGATACTGCTAATTATTCTAAGGAACAATCCATTTATTCCTACACTCTCTAGTATTTGCAGTAGAAATGGGTGTGGCATTTTGACAAAGGTTTTTCAGCATCTACTGATATGATCATATAATTTCTGATAGGTTTGTTGTTGATATAATTCATTATACTAACACTTTTCCTAATATTGAACCAACCCTGCATTCCTGAGATGTATCCTATTTGGTCAAAATGTATTATCCTAGTGATAACTTGCTGTAATCATTTTACTGAGATTTTATTTAATTCATTTATTTAAGATTTTTGCATTTATATTCACCAGAGAGATATGTTTTAACACTTCTTGGTTTAGCTATCAGCACCATATTGGTTTCATGGAAAAAGTTAGGGAGAGTTCCCTCTTCCCGTATTTTTCCAAAGAATTTATATAGAATTGGAACCAATTGTTCCTTAAATGTTTGGTAGAATTCACTTGTGAATACATCAGGCACTGGAGATTTTTTTCTTGAGGAGTTCAATGATGGCTTGTTCAATTTCTTTTCATAAGATAGGGTTGTTTAAGTATTTAATCTCCTCTTCATTTAACCTGGTCAACTTATATTTTTTATAAATATTCATCCATTTCACTTAGATTGTCAAATTTATTGTCATAGAGTTGGGCAAAATAATTCTGAATTATTGCTTTAATTTCCTCCTCATTGGTGGTGAGTTCAACATTTTCCTTCATGATACTGGCAATTTGGTTTTTCTTCTTTCTTTTTTTAATGAACTTGACCAGAGGTTTATTAAGTTTATTGGATTTTTTTTCATAAAACCAACTTTTGGTTTCATTTATTAATTCAATAGTTTTTTGCTTTCAATTTTATTAATTTCTCCATTAATTTTTAGAATTTCTAATTTGGTATTTAATTGGGGATTTTTAACTCATTCTTTCTCTGATTTTTTTAGTTGTATATTTGGTTCATTGTTTTACTCTTTCTTTAATTTATTCATGTAAGCATTTAAAGATATAATATATCCCCTGACAGCTTCTTTGAAAGAATCCCATAAGTTTTGGTATGCTGTTTCAATATTGTCATTATCTAGGATAAAATAATTAATTCTTTCTATAATTTGTTGTTTGATCCACTCATTCTTTAAAATGAGGTTATTCAGTTTCCAATTAGTTTTGACTCTATATCTCCCTGACCCAATATTGCATATGACTTTTATTGCATTGTGATCTGAGAAAGATGTATTCACTATTTCTGCCTTTCTGCAGTTGATCATAGGTTTTTATGACCTAGTGCATGGTCAGTTTTTCTATAAGTGCCATGTACTACAGAAAAAAAGGTAGATTCTTTTCTATCCCCATTAAATTTCCTCCATAAGTCTATAATATCTAGTTTTTCTAACAATCTATTTACCTCCTTAACTTCTTTCTTGTTTGTTTTATGATTCTATTTGTCTACATCTGTGAGCAATAGGTTGAGGTCTCACACTAGTAGAGTTTCTCTATCTCTATTTTCCTGTAGTTCTTTCAGCTTCTCCTCTAAGAATTTGGATGCTATCCCATTGGATTCATATATAGTCAGTATTGAAATCACTTTATTGTCTATGGTAGCTTTTAGGAGGATATAGGTTCCTTCCTTATCTCTTTTAACACTATCTATTTTTGCAGCTACTTTGTCTGAGATAAGGATTGCTACTCCTGCTTTTTTTATTTCAGCTGAAGCAAAATATATTTTGCTCCAACCATTTACCTTTTTTCTATATGTATCTCTCTGCTCCAAATGAGTTTCTTGTAAGGATATTGAAGGATTATGATTTTTAATCCACTCTGCTATTCGCTTACATCTTAAGGGAGAGTTCATCTCATTCATATTCAAAATTTTAATTACTCTTTATTGTCCTCCATGCTGTCTTCCCTCTGTTTGTATTTTCCCCTCCCCCATTATCCATATTCCCCATTATTTTGTTTCTGAATGCCACCCCTTCAGTGTGTTTGCCCTACTATATCCACCCACTTCCCTTTCTTTCCCCCCCCTTTCCCTTTTTCCATTCTCCCTTCCCTTTTTTATGTTAGTTCACTTTTTCTCTCCCCCTCCCTTTATCCATCCCTCCTCCCCTTTTTCCCTTTTAATACTTGAAATGTTAGATGTCTTTTAAGTTAACTGAGTATGTGTGTAAGTTAACATTAAGCCAAATCTGATGAGAAGATTCAGGTGTTTCTCATCTCCTCTCTTCTTCCCCTTTATTACCATGGGTCTTTTATGCCTCTTAATGTAATGAGATTTACTCCATTCAATCCCCTCCCTCCTCCCATCTTCTTCCTGTCCCTCTTTTTAAGGAGGAGGTGTTTTTAAATCATTCTATCTAAGTTATAGAAAATTCTGAGTATACAGCACTTCTAGATAAATACATTCTATCTAATTGAGTTACAATTCTTCAGAGTTATTAGAGTCTTTCTCCCAAGTAGGGTTATAGCCAGTTTCATCCCATTGGATAGCAGTCTCATGAATAAGTCATGAGTGTCCATCACTTCTGGCTAAGTATGTTCTCTCTGATAGAGTTACAATTCTCAAGAGTTATGAGAATCTTTTTCCCATGCTGGAATATAGCCAAGTTTTAATTTATTGAATAGCAGGTTTTTTTTTCTTTACCCCCTTTTTCTTTTTTCTTTTTTAACATTTTCATGTGCCCCTTGAATCTCCTGTTTGATGTCCAAATTTTCTATTTAGCTCTGGTCTTTTCATCGGGAATTTTTGGAATTCTTCCATTTCATTGAATGTCCATCTTTTCCCCTGAAAAAGAAGGCTCAGCTTTGAGGGATAATAGATTCTTGGGTGCATTCCAAGCTCCCTTGCTCTTGGGAATATCTTTTACCAGGCCCTTCAATCCCTTAATGTTGATGTAGCCAGGTCCTGCATAGTCCTTACCATGTCTCCTTGATATTTAAATTGTTTCTTTCTGGCTGCTTGCAGAATTTTCTCTTTTATCCAATAATTCTGGAATTTGGCCACAACATTGCTTGGTGTTTTAAATTTAAGATCTCTTTCTGGAGGGGATCGATGTATTCTTTCAATAACTAGTTTTCCCTCTGGTTCCATGATATCAGGGAAATTTTTCAACACTAGATCTTGTAATATTAAGTCCAGGCTTATTTTTTTCTCTTCATGTTTTCAGGAAGTCCAATAATTCTCAGATTGCCCCTCCTTGATCTGTTCTTGAGGTCAGTGGTTTTGCTGATAAAGTATTTTACATTTTCTTCTATTTTTTTCTATTTTTTGGTTTTGTTTAACAGGTTCTTGCTCTCTCAATGAGTCATTAGTTTCCATAGACTGCATTCCTTTTTTTAGAGAGTTTTCTTCATTTACCTTTTGCATCTCCTTTTCCAATAGTCAATTGTCTTTTTCAAAGAGCTTTCCATTTAACCAATTGAGGTTTTGAGAGAATTATTTTCTTTTTGCATTTGTCCAATTGAGGATCTGAGAGAATTATTCTCATTTTGTATTTGTCCAATTGTTTTTTCCAATGATTTGTTTTCTTGTTGCTAGGAGTTAATTGACTCTCCCAAATTTTCCAATTGATCTTTAAACTCCTTCCTTATTTCTTCAAGGAAATCTTTCTGTGCTGGAACCCAGATAATATTCTCCTCAGAGGTTCTTGGTCTCTCTGAGTTAGGGTCTTTTCCTTCAAAGAGTTTTTCTATGAATCCAACTTTTGGCTTTGCTTTCTTCATTTTGCTAAGACCTTGAGTTGGGGAGGGGCTGGTTCACAGAGGTTTGGTGTTGGGATCCCTAGAGGCTTTATTCACTGAGTGCAATATCTCCAACTGGCCATTAGGGAGTGATAGAGGATTTGTTCACTGAGTTTATCTTATCCAGATAGCCAGTAGGAGGTGCTGGTTGCTTTTTCTGGAGTATCTGTGACCTTGATTGAGACCTTCTCCCTTAGCCTATAGGGAATGATTCAAGCTGTTAAATACTTGTGTCTTCATTCAATGGTGGGTTCTACCCTGGGGTGAGGTCATCCCTCTCCCTATTGTTTGCTAGGCTGGTTCTTCTGCTATCACACACCTGTGCCTGGGGCAGAAGGTCTGTAACTGTGTTTGTTCTGGGAGGAGGCTTCAGCTGCAATGGAGGCTTAGACTTGGAGTTCCTCAGGACCAGAAGAGCCCAGGGATGATGTCCACAGCTCTCCTGCAACAGAACTCTCCCTGCCCCAGACCTGTCAGCAGGTTCCAGATTGTCAAAGCCAACACCAATGCCTCTGCTCCCTAGTTGACCCAAGCTGCCGTGGTCTAGACCCACAGCTGGTCAAGCAAGTCTGGCTCTCAGGCCCTCAGGTTCTCAGCCTCCAACACCTCAGCTAATCAAATTGATCCAGCTAATCTGGCCTCTGCTCCTGGAAAACAACTCCTGAGGTAGAGGTTCTTTCTCCTGGCTTTTCTTTCTGGGTTTTGTGGATTGGATTTCTGTTAAGAGGTTTGTTTCATATCATAGATGGGGAAAGATCGGGAGACTTTAGAACTGTACTGTCTTCTCTCCACCATCTTGGCTGGAAGTCTTTTCTCACTCTTCTTAAATTTGGCTTCTTCATCATTCAACTGAAAGCAGCCTACTAAAATTAACCCTGATCCGGTTATTACCAAATTTAATGGCTTTTTCTCAATCGTCATGTCTATTTTTTCCCTCTCTTCAACTTTTTGCAATATTAGTCAATTTAATCTTCTTAATGTTCTCTTCCTTCTGGATTGGTAAAATATGGATATTTCCTGAATTTCTACTTATTGATGCCACTAATTCTTCTCTATCTCCTTTTCTGTACTTAAATTCATGTCATTCAGACTATGGATATTCCTCAAGACTTTCTTTTGGATCCTCTTCATTCTCCCCTCTATATGATTTTGCATAGTGATTTTGTAAAACGTACTTATAAAGCCTAATTTCTCTCCTAACTACTTATTGATAATTGGATTCTTGGATCCTCTGTTTGGATGCTTCATAGACATCTTAAACTGAATTTGAGTGAAACTAAACTCATTGTCTTTCACCCAAAGTCCTTCCTCCTTTTTTAGCATTTATTCCAATGTCAAAAAATCCCATCATTCTCCCAAATGAACAGCCCTGCAATCTCTATGTCATGGCTGATTCCTCACTGTCTTACTACCTAATTAGTTACTAAGATGCATTCGTCAATCAAATTTACTTCCTCTTACCTCCAAAATTAAACATAAAATGATCTGTTTAGCATTCAAAACCCTTCATGTCTGCTCCATTCCTATCTTTACTATCTTCTTATATTTCCTTCCCTATCACATACTCTTCAATCTAATGACACTAGATTCTTTGCTGTTCATTCCACATGATAATCCATTTACCAAACTTTTGTATTTTCACATATCTCTCATGCCTGGAATTCTCCTCATTCCCATATCTCTCTCCTGGCTTCTTTGCTAAAATCCTACCATCTATAGGAAGCCTTTCCAATGCTCTCTTAAATCTAGTATCTTCCCTCTATTGTGTATTTTTAGTTTGTCATATATATAGATATAGATATAGATATACATCTTAATTGTACTGTTACCTTCCTCATTAGTTCATGAATTATTTGAGATTAGAGACTCTATTTTTACTTTTCTTCATATTACCATTTAGCACAGTCCCTTACATAAACTTGGTACTTAATAACTGTTTTCCAACTTCAGAAAGTTGAAACTAAAAGAAGTTAAATTATTTGCTCATGATCACATAACTTCTGAGTGACTAACACAGAAGTCAAACTGAGGTTATGCTGACTCCCAATCAGTATTCTACACAACTCAGACTTCTCTCAATGGGAGAAATTTCTAAATTTGTTCAACAAAAATGCATAGGAAAGGAATATATTCTTAGAGTTTTGTTCAATATTATCTTTTACAAATTATATTCATCATAGGATGATCTTATAAATATAAGATTAAGTATATTATAAATGAAACTTAATGGCTTGCCTGCAACTTGTATGGCATTGCATTTAGAGATAAACCCCATGAATAAGATATAAAGATCCAAAATTTATTTTTCAAGATTTAAGGGAAAGAAAATGCATCCAGGAATGCATTCCAGTGCCCTCTCTTCTAATGTATTTTATGATATTTAAATAGATAGATGTTTTCCTGTTTCACACAATCTTATAGCAAGAGTGTACCTGATCTTTCTCATGATGAATTTTCCTGACACCTCTAAGATCACTTTCACAATGTAATCTGCTGTTCTAGCAGAGCAAGTTCCACTCTGTATTTCTGGTATGAAGTTATTACATCCAAATGCAATGACTCTGTAGTCTTTTCTCACTTTTCAATTTCAAGAACAGAGTGGAATTTGTTTTCTTGTTGGTCAAGTACATTAGAAGCAATTTTTTTGATGGTTGTTCCTCTGTGATCCACCTACATTCATGAACTCTTAGAGGTTGTTACATTATGTCTAGGATAAAATACAAACTTGTCTTTCAGGTATTTAAAACTCTTCTTAGTTTCCTCCTGACATATTTCAAATTTATTGCACATTGCTGTATTTTGTCCATTTTAATGCCCAAGTAACTTGGCCTATCTACTATCCATCATGGGACACTCCAGTTGCTAACCCTATTCTTATTGTTTCCCATGATTACAATGCTTTCCATCCTCAACTGCACCCATCTCAACTGCATCCTTCCTTATTCATTTCCTACTGAGGGACTTTTCTCATTATCCTAATTATTAATATCCCAAACTACAAAGAACTTTACATGTATTTTGCATGTATTTCATTTTTGCTTGTTTTATATAATTATTTCTCTTATTAAAATAAAGATTTTTTTAGAAAACAGGATACATAGGAAACCTTTCTTTGTACCTATAGTAGCTAGTGTAGTCCCTTGTATATAATAGACAATAAAATGTATATTGATTGATTGGTTGCTTACAACATGAAACTATTACAAAAACTATCAGACATTTTCATTCAATTTATCATCATCACAAAACATTTTTTGAAGCTGGATATTACAAGCAAATCTTTTCTGTGATTGAATTGCTAAAACAAATGTAAAGACTGAGGAACATCAAAGTGAAATTAGGTCTCAAGGTAACAAAGGTGACTTCAAAAACCCAATTTGGATACTGTAATAAAATGAGAAGCTTTCATATATGACACCACTCTGTAAGTGTATCTCCATGATTGATATATCAGTTAGATTTCTAATCTAACAAGATATTTTCATGCCCTTGGTTAACCAGACCCATGATATCACTATGCTTCATGTAGATTCATCTGACTTATAAAACACGAAACAGCAATGCATATTTACACATACATTTTATTGGGATTTTTATATATGTATAAATATGTATTTACATATATACTTTAATACAACATTATGCAAATGCAATAAAGTTAGTTTTCTATAGTAAAAATTTTCTTTAATTGCATTATATTTTCCTGAGAAATTTTGTAATGTATTGTCTTGGCCTCAGAAGTAATAAAAGCATTGAATTACAAAATGGAAACATAAGATATTCAATTTAGAAAGTCTTCCAATCTAACCCCATCCTTGGAACAAGATTACCCTTTACTACATTCCAAACAAATGATCACTCAGTCACAGATCAACTTTTTATGAGAAAATCCCCACTACATGAGGTGGTATTAAATTTTTGCATAGCTCAAATTATTACAAGTATAATAATTACAAAAATAGTTAATTTTCTTTTCTCTCACTTCCAGCTCTTTGTTCCAAGTCATGCTTTATCAAGGGAGGAATTATATATCTATTTTATTTTTAGAAATTTCCTCATCATCTTTGACTTCTGATGACCCAGACTTGATCATTCCCCAGTTTTCTTCTTTCATTGGAGGATTCTTCTGCTTCATTGTTTCTCTCTTGTTTGTGAGTTTATCCTGTCCTCCACTTCCCAAAGGCAGTTTTCCTGGAAAATTCATTTTGAAAAATGATCAAGGATAAAGTTTTTGATCTTTTCTTCTACTTCCCCTCCACATACCTTTTACATATGCCTCTTATAGACTGTCTTCCCTAAGAACAAAGACTGTATTTTTTTGTTTAAATTGCATCCACAATGTTTTACTCATTGCCAGAAAGTCAATGGGTGCTTGATAAATACTTGTTTTACTGACTGACCAGATAAAAATCCTTCAACTATTTGAATACATTTAAAAATAATTTGACTTTCTTTTAATAATCTATTAATTAAAAAATGTTTCTTTCTCTTTATCTTCTACTTTTTGTTTTCCTCAAAATTCAGAATGAAGTATTTCAGGTTGTCAATATTTCTTTTAAATTTTTTGGTCATCATTGAATCCAATATCACAAATAGAGTGTTAAGCACATAATATAGAATGAAAATTTTATATTTTTAGAAGATTTTGTTCTAACAATGGAAGATGGCAATTTGATATAGTTTCTTCAAAGGGCAAAATAATCTTAATTAACAATTTATTATCAAATAAAATTCCTAAGATACTTCGGCACAAAATCCTGTTAAGCCATGTTTATTTCATACAGTACTTGACCATTTAATTTTTTTAACATGGTATAGGTTATTAGAGATGAACACTTTGTAAAGCAAAAAATACTGAATTTTGGGAGTCAGAGAGGATCTGGATCGAATCCTTAATCTTTTGTATAGCCATAAATTATTTAACTTTTTCTGCCTTAATTTCTTCATAAGTAAGAATGTAGTTGAATTTCATGAAATCTAGTTTCATGTACCTCTAAATCTATGAGCTTTACAATCTATGAGGTTTTACATTAATGACTATTATATTTTATCTTGTTACCTATGTCTTCATTTCAGTCTTCAGAGACATATTTTGAATCCTTATTCAATAATCTAGTCTATTAGCTGTCCCAGCCAACATTGGATTCAATGCAAAATTATCAAATGTGTCATTTACTTCTTCATCCAAATCATTGTAAAGAAATTGTAGAGCAATAGGACAAGGTAAGTATACCTGATGGTATGATAATAAAAAATTCTTCATTTGAGTTGACATTGATTTGTTAATTATACTATTTTTATTGTTTCCCAGTTGGTATGACAATCTGGTGTAGAATGATATAATAAATGATTTTGTCAAATACTTGTAAATTAGGTCTATAAAAGTTCCCTAACATATCAATATAGTAACCCTAAAGCCTGACCCACCCATTTAAAGGAAATGAGTTTTGTTTAGTTTCAGTTGTTTTTAGTGAACACTTACTTTCCCCCGGTAATTTCCTATTTCTACTTATCTAGAAATTATTTCACTTCATTTCAGTTAAACTGACCCCCATAATCAGACAATTATTATGAGTATTAAGAGAACTATATATCATAAGTTAGACATATTGCTTATTTGCATTTCCTTTGCTAAAAGGAGGAAATACTGAATATATCTACATCATATCTATGGAACTATATTTTGCATCTAATATTATCTATGATAATATTAATGTGAATTGTCTCTCAGCCATCAGTCAGTAAGCATTTCCTATGAACTAACTGTGTCAAATGCTGTACTAGACCCTAGGGAAACAAGAAAAGGTGAATGAAAATTCCTGCTCTCCTGACTTCACAGTCTAAAGGGAAAGACAACATATAAACAACTACGTATCTATACAAGGTAAATTGGAAAGCAACCAAAAAGAGAAAGCACTAGCATTAGAGGGGATTGAAAAAGACTTCCTGGAGAAGGTGCTATTTTAGCTACAACTTGAAGGAAGTCAGAGAACTATGAGAGAAAGAATTATAGGGATGCAGGCCAGTATGTGAAAACACCTAAAATCTGGAGTTGAAGTGCTTAAGAAAAAACATTCAATTATTAGAATTTCTTAGTGTATAGAAATGAATAATATGAAGAAGATGGAAAAAACAAAAGAAGGCAGGTGGTAAAGCACTTTGAATATCAGAAATGATTTTAAATATGATCTTTTGGACTTTAGCATATTGCAACTCATTCCTGACTTTTCATTCTATGTAATACTTGTCTATCTCTTCCTATAATTCATTAATGATCTACTCAATATGTTTCTAGAGGTCAGAAATTGGGGTGTAGGATATATTTAGGGGGGACTAGTGCTTCTAGAATAAGGGCTGCCAAACTCTTTTCAGGACTGCACTCCAGTTTGGTGTCTATCTGATCCACCTAACTCTCACCTGTGACTCCAAGAAACTGTAGCATTCACAGTAGTTACACCACAGAAAAACAGGGTTTTACTGGGTAAACCAGGTTCATGGTAACTGAGGGGGTTCAAACTCATTGCTAAATTAGTATTCTCCTGGTGGATTGGGCAGATAAGAACAAGAAAGCAGTTAAAGCAGGATTGTGGAGCACTTAGAACTGAGTTTGGTTATACATCAAAGATGCCAAGATATCCTCTACATCAATAAGCCCTAACTAGGGCTTGACTCTGTCTTGTCACTGGACTTTGATGACTCTGAAAGAGAGAACAATACTGATGACTATGAAAACTTAAATCCTCACTTACCAACATATGCATTGAATAAGAAGCCGTAACCCATATGAGTTTACTATTTTTTTTTTCCTATCTCTAAATCCTGTGTTGACAAACAAGTAATGAAGCAGCAGGTGTAGATACACTAGGAGTCAGAGTCACAATCCTGCATACAGGTGGCCCAAGCATACTGGAAGTATCAGTGAGATTCGATAGTTCCCTGATAACCTGAGCAGTCTTTTAAGGATCCCACTGTTAACCTCCTGATGTGAGGAAGGGGCTAGAAAAGGTATACTAAAATTGTCTGCTTAATCAATCTTGTCTGATTACCCCTGCAAACAATGATGCCATCCTGCAGTCAAAACATTAAAACAATGTACAAAAACATCTGCAAAGTTGATTCCACTCACCACTGATACATGGAATGTACAAACACTCTTGAACAATACAAAATCAAGTAGACCTGAAAGATGAACAGCTCTTGTAGCCAGAGAACTCAGCAAGGGGAAGCTAGATGTTGCAGTGAATAGAGCACCAGCCCTGGAGTCAGGAGGAGCTGAGTTCAAATTCATTCTCAGATATTTAATAATTACCTAGCTGTGAGACCTTAGGTGAGTCAAAAACTGAGAGAGAGAGAGAGAGAGAGAGCACTCAGCAGGTATCACATCTAAATTGTATCCCTGAATGAAACAAGGCTGGCAAATGAAAGCCAGGTTATTGAAATTGGAACTGGAATGGCTTCAGTAAAATGGAGCACTGGTATAGGGTTTTGCAATCAAAACTGAACTAAGGAAAAGCTTGGATACAGTCCAAAAGGAGTAAATGAAAGACTCAGAACAATGTGGTGAATGCTAGAGAAGGCTCAGACTACTAGATATGGGAAGTAGTCCTTGGGAGGAATGGAATTGGAAAGAGCAGAAGCAATGCTCACCTTCTACAGATGACTAATGCATTTCATGACATTCTAATCACCAAAATTGCCTTCCTTTTACATAAACAAAATAAAATTCCATGTATGAAACCTCACACCAAACATAGGCATTTAATAGACAATGTATTGTTGGAACAGAGACAGATCTCTGAAAAATGGTATGGGATAGTAGAGGTATCAGAGTGGATACAAAACTGAAGGTCTATAGTGATATTATGTGCTGAACTCATTTTTGTATGCCTATGAAGCCTAGAGAGTATTCCAAGGCCATACCAGGAAACTGAATCACTTCCATTTGAATTGTCTTAGGAAGATTCTGGTGGATGTCCAGGTCAGTGACAAGATGGTGGCTCAAAGCCAGGAAGTTCCTGGAGCTTTTTCCTGTAACAACTTTAAATAAAGCTGCTACACAGACTTTAAAGCTACAGATTCCAAAAAAAGAGTGAAACAAGTTCTCAAATCAAAATATCATGGATGAACTTCAGTAAAGGTATGTCTCTTCTGACTAAAAGAGAAGCACAGTCCAGGTCGGAGAGCTGGAAAGTCATAAAGAGGCTTTTAGCACAACATTGCAGCAGACCAGCTGTGAGGGTTCCAACTCAGAAGACAAATTTCAAGCCTTGGGAATACTGGTGCAGAGGCAATTCCTTGGTAAGTAATAAGTCAGGGCTCAGACTTTAGTCCCCTTACAAAAAGCTTGGGACCCTACTCCCTGCACCCAGGAGCATAACTCACCTATCAAAATGAGCAAACAAAAACATAAAAGTGGTAACAATAAAAAAATACTATTCTGATAGGACCTTTAAAAATACAGTCTAAGAAGAGGAAAGTAGTGACAAAATGCCTACATGTTAAGCCTCAAAGGAGTTTATGAGTTGTTCTCAATTTCCAAAAGATCTATTGGAATAGCTCAAAATGGATTTTAAAAATCAAAGAAGAGAGGAAAATATACAAGAGAATTATGAAAAACTAACTGAAGAAATCAAATTCTTTGAAAGAAAAAATAGACAACTGGAAAAAGAAATATAACTCTTCAAAAAGTAAGATCAACCAACTGGAAAAGAAAAACAACTAATTTAAAAATTAAAATTACCTAAATGAAAAAGGAAATACAAAAGTATCTAAAGAAAATAAAATCCTAAAAAGTAGAATTGGAGAAATGGAAACAAATGACTGTGACATTAAGATTTCATCAAACAAAATCAAAAGACAGAAATTCTTATGGAAAAAGGACTGACCTGGAAAAAGAGATACAGGAGAGATAATTTGTGAATTATTATTGTTCTCCGTGAAAATCTCAATCACAAATAAAGACTGAACAATATCTTGCAGGAAATTATCATGGAAAACTTCTTTAATATCAGAAAAAATAAAATAGTCCTTACACAACTCCACTGAGATTAACCAGCTAGCAGCATGAGGAAAGCATTTCCCAGGAGCTCTATTCCAAAATATTTCAAAAACCTAAAAATTATGAATCTAACTAAATTTTTGAGACAAAGAACCCACAGAAAGATCCAGTGAAGCAATTTTCCAGTACAAAGCAACCCAGAATATCATGGGAATGTTCTGTTCCATGGGGTTGAAGGGGGTAGCAGTGTAGCTAGGATCACTGTGCCAGAGTGAAGGAGTTCAAGCCTTCTGGGAACAGCACACAGGATGCCTGGGTCCCTGGGAGTGACAGCTCATAGCAGCAGAAGCAGTTTCCTTACCTGCTAATGCAGAGAACACCAAGCACAACTTGGAAGATCAGCAGGGAAACCTCTGCCAGAGTGATTGTATCTCAGCGCATGTATCTCAGTGCAGCCCAGATCCCAGGAAATGGAAGCGGGCATACAGAGTCATCCAGAAGGGAGCTTCTCTGCAGTTGCTCCCAAAGCACTCAGCCCACAGAAGGCAAAGGGATGAGGGGAGACTTTCAAGGTCTCTTCTCTGGCCCTGGGACAGTACTCTGGGGCTTTGCCCATATTCAGACCCTGGTCACAGTCTGGGGCCCACTATTACCTTAGAGCAGGGATCCTCCTCACAGTTCCAGAGCAGAAGGTAGGGCTTATGGAGATCCACAGACCAAAACACAGGCCAGGAGAACAGGCAGAGCCTCTCAGAAGACCTTGAAGGAACTGAGGTCTTTGCTGGGGTATCCCAACAATTTTTGATAAATAGTGAAATCTTAGGTCATCTAGGTGGCTCAGTGAATAGAGCACCGGCCTTGGAGTCAGGAGTACCTGGGTTCAAATCCGACCTCAGACACTTAAAAATTACCTAGCCATGTGGCCTTGGGCAAGCCACTTAACCCCATTGCCTTGAAAAATCTAAAAAAAAATTTTAAAAAAAGATAAATAGTGAAATCTTATCCCAGAAGCTAATATATTTGGGTTTGTCAAACAGTAGATTGCTGTAGCAATTTACTACTATTTCTTTTAGACCTATCCTAATCCACTGATCCATTACTTAAATCTTAACCAGTACCAGAAAGTTTTGAAGACTGCCAATTTATAGTATACTTTTAGATATGGTAGATTTAGGCCACTTTCCTTAACTTTTTCCATCAGTTTGCTTGATATTCTTGTTCTTTTGCTGTTCCAGATGAATTTTGTTACTATTTTTCAAGCTTGATAAAATAATTATATGGTAATTTGATTGGTATGACACTGAATAAGTAATTTAATTTGGTTAGAATTGTCATTTTTATTATATTAGCTCAACCTAACCATGAGTAATTGATAGTTTTCCAATTGTTTAGGTATGATTTTATTTAGGTGAAAAGTGTTTTGTAATTGTGTTCATATAGTGTCTGGGCTTGCCTTGGGAGGTAGATTCCCAAGTATTTAATATTGTCTATAGTTAATTTAAATGGAATTTTTCTTTTTATTTTGTGCTCTTGGATTTTGTTGTTCATGTATAGAAATGCTGGTGATTTATGTGGATTTATTTTATTTCCTCATGCCAATTCTGATTATTCCAGTTTCTTTTCTTTTCTTATTGCTAAAGTTAATATTTCTAATACAATATTGAATAGTAATGGTGATAATGAGTACCCTTGTTTTCACCCCAATCTTATTGAGAAAAAAAAAAGATGAATTTTCAGTGAAATAGAGGAATTTCTAAATTTTCATATAAAAAGAACAGAATTACACAGAAGATTAGATGCATAGTGATCCATAGAAAGAAGAATGGAAAGGGGGAAAAATGTTACTCAGTAAATATTGAAATGAATGCATTTCCACATGAGAAGACAATACTTGTAACTTGGGAACTATATTTCACTTGCGATAGTTAAAAGAAACACACTTAGAGAGGATTTGGCTGGGTATAGATTGACCATGAAAGTTATGATGCTTTAACTGATACTTCAGCTTTTGAGGGTTGAATTTACTTAGATAGATTGTACTGAGAGGGTGTCAGCATAAATGGATCATGAAATGATTTTGCTTAAGAGGGTTGTATTTCTATTTGGACAGAAGGAGGGAGTGTACTTAGAGGTTCTGGACATAAATAGATCATGAAGTGATCTGCCTTTACTTGCTACTTTAGCTAAGAAGGGTTGTATTACTACTGGGTCAGAGGGAGGTAGTATACTTAGTAGAGGATCAGGACATACATAGATCATGAAGTGATCTTGCTTTACTTTATAGTTTAGCTAAGGAGGGTTTAGTACTATAGGCACAGAGAGAAGGAGTGTACTTAGAGTGAACATAAAGGGAGCATGAAATGATATGGATTTACTTGACACTTTAGCTAAAAGAAGAGGAATGATATTAAAAGATCATGAAATGATCTTTGCTTTACAGGATACTTTATAGGATACTTTAGCTCTTGAGGATTGTATTTCTATAGAGGATACTTTGAAATAGGATGTGCTATAAAATTAATTTGATGTTATTTATGTTCTTCAAAAGTGCATTTCTAATGGGAAAGATGAGGGGAATGTTCCTGGACAGAAACTGTGGCTATGAAGTGACTATGAGGTAGTGTTACTTATAAATCAATTAATCAGCCCTTGAGAATTGTACTTCCATGAGAACAGAAAAAAAGGGTATTCATTGATGAAGTCTGTGAATTCAAAATAAACCAATCAAAAAATGAAAGGAAGGATTCATACTAGGGGAAGATTAGGAATTAAAGGATAGATAATAGCACATGAGGAGACCCAAAGACCAATTCTATTAAAAGGAAAGAAAGGAGAATGTGAGCACTGAGTAAAACTTACTCTCAGCAGATATGACCCAAAAGGGAAAAACATACATTCCCAATTGGATTTAAAAACTTATCCAATCCTACAAGGAAGTAGGAGGGAAGGGGACACAAAGAAGAAGTATGCACTGATAAAAGGAAGAGTGCAAGTAAAAGTAAAATTAAAGGTTAAAAGAAAAGTTAAAGGGTAAAGGGAGAAGGAAAGGAGAAGGTTTGAAAGAAATAAAGGATTGATTGAGAGGCAACAATGAGAAGCAAAACATTGGTGTGGAGGAATAAGGGGAAAGGAAATAGAAAAGTTAATAAAAGGGGAAGATAGCATGAACAGAAATACAGAGTTAATGTTAACTATAAAAGTGAATGGAATGAACTCTCCTATAAAAAGGAAGAAAATAGCAGAGTGGATTAAAAAACAGAATTCTAAAATATGCTATTTACAAGAAACACATTTGAAATAGGGAGATAGGCACAAACTAAAGGTAAAAGGCTAGAGCAGAATGTTTTATGCTACAGTGAAAATATAAAAATCCTTATGTTAGACAAAGCAAAAGTGAAAATAGATCTCATTAAAATGAATCCTGAAGGAAATCACATCTTAAAGGGACCATAGCCAATGAAGTAATATCTGTATTAAACAACCATGCACCAAGCAGTATAGCTTCCACATTTTTAGAGGAGAAGCTAAACAAATTATAGGAAACAAAATTATATATAATAGTGGGGGACCTCAACCACCTTCTTTCTTATTCAGATAAATCAAACCACAAAAAAACAAAAACAAATTTAAGAAGATGAATGAAATTTAGAGAAAATTCATTGGGAATAGAAATATATATATACATATATATATGTATATATATATATATATATATATGTGTGTGTGTGTGTGTGTGTGTGTGTGTGTGTGTGTGTGTGTGTATTTTCTCTGCAGGACGTGGCACCTACACAAAAATTGACTGTGTGCTAGGTGAAAACTTCACAATCAATGCAGAAAGATGGAAATGTTAAATGCATCTTTTTCAGATCATTATGTAATAAAAATTATAGGTCATATAAAGTGATAGAAATAAAAATTAAAAATTAGCTGAAAACTACATAACCTAACTTTAAAGAATGCATGTATTGGGACAGCTAGGTGGTGTAGTGGATAGAGCACGAGCCCTGGAGTCAGGAGGACCTGAGTTCAAATTTGAACTCAGACATTTAATAATTGCCTAGTAGTGTGATCTTGGGCAAGTCACTTGACCCCTTTGTTTTAAATAAATATTTTTTAAAAGGAGTTAGGAGAAGAATGCTTGCATCAAAACAACAAATAATAGAAATAATCAACAATTTCCTCTAAGGCAATGAGAAAAATGAGATATCATAGCAAAACTTATGGAATTCAGTTTTTAAGGGAAATTTCACCTCTCTAAATAAATACTTATATGAATAAAATAGAGAAAGAAGGAATCAATAAATTGGATGTACAACTAAAGATCTAGATAAAGAACAAACTAAACATGCCCAAAGACCAAATTAGAAATTCTGAAGATAAATGGAGAAATTAATAAAATTATAAGTAAAAAAATTATTGAAGTAATAACTAAAACTAAGTTGTTTTATTAAAAAAACTAATGAAATAAATAAACCTTGAATATATCTTATTTTAAATATGAAAGAAGAAAATCAAATTACCAATATCTAAAATGAAAGGATAAACCCACCACCAATAAAGAAGAAATCAAAGTAATAATTTGTAAATATTTTGCCCAACTCTATGACAACAGATTGATTATCTAAGTGAAGGGATGAATATTTACAAAAAAAAGATATAAACCACCTAGATTATCAGTAGATAGAATAAAATAATTAAATAATCTCACTTCAGAAAAAGAAATTAAAGAAATCATGAATAAAAGTCCAAGAAAATAACTCCAGGGTCAGAGGTATTTAAAAGTGAATTCTACCAAGCATTTAAAGAACAATTAATTCCAATTGCATATGAACTATTTTTAAAAAAATTATCTGTTCAATTGCTTCTATGACACCAATTTGATGTTGATACCTAATCCAGTAAGAGTCAAAAGTCAGAAAATTATAGACCAATCTACCTAATAAGTAATGATACAAAAATATCAAATAAAAATTTAGCAAAGATATTATAACAACTTATTCTTAGGATAATACATCATGAACAGGTAGGATTTATACCAGGGAGGTGGGGATAATTCTATATTAGGAAAATACTCATAATTGTTGAATAAAACTGGATTGTTCAAAGAGGTATCCCTTCATATGTGAAGGCTTTTCTCCTGGTTCTTACAAAAATTACTGCCTTGTTAAAATTAAAGACTATATACCATGGAAATTAGGAAAACAATCAGCATAATTGATCATATAAATAATAAAACTAAAATAAATCCTATGATTGCCTATATAGATGCTGTAAAAATTTGAACAAAATGCAGAAACCATTCCTAGAGAGTTAAAGGAATAGAGTTTCTTTAAAAAGATAAGCAGTATCTCTCTAAAACCACCAACAAGTATTAAATATAATGGAGATAAACTAGCAGCATTTCCCATAAGATTGGGATAAGAACAAGAATGCCCATTATCACCACTACTATTCTATATTGTTTTAGAAATTTTAGCTTTAGCATAAGAGAAGAAAAAATAAATTGAAGGAATTAGAATAACCAATGAGAAAACAAAATTTTCACTCTTTAATAGTATGTTTAGGAAAACCTAGAAAATCAATTTTAAAAAAACCACACAAAACAATTAACAACTTCAGCAAAGAAGTAGGATATAAAATAAACCCACAAAACCATCAGTATTTCTGTTAATGACCAATAAATTCCATGAGCAAGAAACAAAAAAAATCATTCAAAGAAACTGTAGACAACATAAAATACTTGGGAATATATCTCTCAAGAAAAACCTGAAAATTATATAGACACAATAACAATTTTTTTTTCACACAAAGAAAGTCAGATTTAAACATCTGGGAAAATTTCATTGGTAGGCTGGGCTAATATAATACAAATGATAATTTTACCTAAATCAAATTACTTATTCAGTACCATAGCAATAAAACTACCAAAATTATAGAGCTAGAAAAAAATAGTAACAAAATTAATCTGCAACAGCAAAAGGAAGATGAAAGAATGGGGAAAATGCAAATGAACGTGGCCTAGATATACCAGATCTAAAACAATAGTATAAAGTGACAGTCATCAAAGTATCTGGTATTGGCTAAGAAAAAGTTTAATGGATCAGTGGATTACATTAGGTACAAAAACAAACTGTTAAATGACTACAATAATCTACAGTTTGATAAACCCAAAGACAGTAGTTTTGAAGGGATTAAAATCTCACTATTTGGGAAAAAACTGTCAGGAAAATTAGAAATTAGCATGGGAAAAAAACCAGGCATAGACATCTCACACTATACCAAAATAAGGTTCAAATGAAGGTGATATCATAGGCCATTTAAGAGAAAAAGAAATAGTCTATCTGTTAGTTCTATGGAGAGGGGAGAAGTTTATGACCAAAGAAGAAATAGATGCCATTAAAGTTTGCAAATTTTGACTATATTAAATTTAAAAGTTTTTGCACAGGGGCAACTAGGTGGTGCTTGGAGTCAGGAGTACCTGATTTCAAATCTGGCCTCAGACACACCTAACTGTGTGGCCTTTGGCAAGACACTTAACCCCATTGCCTTGCAAAAACCTAAAAAAAAAAAAAAAAAAAAGAAATATGTTAAAAGGTTTTGCACAAATAAAACCAATGCAGGCAAGATTAGAAGGAATGAAGAAAACTGGGAAACAACTTTTACATCTAGTGTTTCTGATAAAGGATTCATTTCTAAAATATATAGAGAGAATTAAATCAAATTTATTAGATTACAGTTATCACCCAATTGATAAATGGTCAAAGGCTATAAACAGATGAAGAAATAAGGGCTGCTTGCAGTCATCTGAAAAAAAAATGATCCAACTCATTACTGATAGGAAAAATGCAAATTAAAACAACTCTAAAGTACTCTAAGATGACAAAAAAGTAACATTATCTAAGTTGGAGAGGATGTTAGAAAACTGGGACACTGATATACTGTTGGTGGAGTTGTGAACTGATCCAAGCCTTCTGGAAAGCAATTTGGAACTGTGCCTAAAGGACAATAAAACTGTGCCTACCTTTTCATTCAACAATGCCACTACTAGGTCTGTATTGAAAAAGATAATAATAAAAATGATAAAAATCTCACATGTTCAAAGATATTTACAACAGCTATTTTTATGGAAGAAAAGAATTGGAAATTGAATAAATGCCTATCAGTTGGGGAATGACTGAACAAGTTATGGTATTATGGAGTACTGTTGCTCTGTAAGAAACCATGAGATACTGAACTTTAGAGGAGAATGGAAAGACTTGCATGAGCTGATGCTAAATGAAGTGACCAGAAACAAGAGAACATTCTACACATTAATTACAACATTGTGAGATTAATTGATCTCAGCAGTTCAGTGATCAAGGAGAATCTGAGCAACATATTAAGGAAAATAGAGAGGGAAAAGATCTATGGATTCTGAATGCAGAGCAAGGTATACTATGTTCACGTTTTAAAAACTTATTTTATGTTTTTTCCCTCTTTCTTTCTCATGTGTTTTCTCCTTAGTACTAATTCCTCTTTCAAAACATGACAAATATGGAATTATTAAATCCAATTGTACATACAACCTTTACCAGATTGTTAGCTGCAATTGGTAGAGGATAAGGAGTGGAGGGTGGTAGAAAAATGTGGAACTCATAAATTTGCAAATGGATAAATGTTGAAAACTACTTTTACATGTAGTTGAAAAAATTAAATAAAACTTCAAAAAGTCCTTAAAAAGGAAGATTCTGAAGATTCTAACAAGATAACATACTAGACGTTAAGATCCTTTCTTGAACTAAGCTGCCAATCTTTCAAATTCTGCTACAGATAGTGCAACTCAGATGGGCTGACCACATTGTTCAAATGATAGAATGTACGCTTGCCAAAAAGGCTATTCTACAGAGAACTCATATGGATCAAGTGCTCCCATGGTTGTCAAAATACACTCAAGGTCTCTGAAGAACTTTGGAATTGATTATGTGACATGGGACACATTGACACAGCACTGCCCAGCATAGTCTTCATGAGAGAAGGTGTGTTCTATGAGCAAAATAGAATTGTAATAGTGCAAAACATACATGAGATGTACATATTTAAATAATCTACCTCAGATGTTCACATTGGTCCATTTGTGTCCAAGGTATGGCAATACATGTTGAACTTATATTCATCTGTTCAGTCACAACTGGACACAACGTAACTTGATTCAAACATAGTGGTGTCACTTTGTTCCTCATTGAGAATGAAGAACAATAACTGAGGTCAGAAATTATTCCTTTTTTTATTTCGAGGTTTTCTTTGCTCTAATCCATTCCCAAATATATGTTAGCATAATACCTTCCCTTAAAACAAAGAAAATCAACAAAAAAACTAATTCACATAACATTTACTTTATAATATGAGCAGCACCTCACATCTACAACTCAATTCCTATTTCTTTAGTAGGAAAAAAAGATCTGCTTTATCATACATTTTCCTTGATAAAGGTCAGTCATTATAATTCATGAATGTCTAGCTAATTTTTGTTATTTATATTAGTATAAGCAATGCCTTTATGTTCTCTTTTTTCAATTTATTTTACTGCTTATTAATTCATAAAGTCTTCACATATCTTCTGAATTTCTCCTATTTGTCATTTCTCATGGCAGAATGATATTACATTGCTTTATTACATTGTAATTTATTCAGGATTTCCTTAATTTATAGTTAATTTTAGTATATTTTTGCTATAATAAAATGTTGCTATTAATAGTTGGTTATATATATTAGGGTTTTATTTTTGTCTTTCCATCCTCATAATATATGAAGAGTGATGAAATTACTAGGTGATATTATATGAATAGTTTAGGAATCCTTTTCACTAAAATCTCAATTGTTTTATGGAGGATTAGAACTAATTCACAACTCCACTATTAACATAGTAGTAAATTTACCTTCATACAGTCTTTCCAGAAAGGAGTATTCATCTATTTTACCATGATGGGATCCCACATCTTAAACTTTTAAGTACAAGAGAAAATGCTGCAAGAAGCCAGAAGGAATTAAAGTCAAAGCAGCATAGTCAAGATCACACAAGATTTAGCAGCCACCATTGTAAAAGAGTAAAAACCTTGGTTTACAATATTATGGAAGGAAAAGGATAGAAACTTAAAATCAAAAATTACTTTCTCAGCAAAACTGAGTAGAGTAGAGTAATTCTTAGAGACTGGAGGGAGGGAATAATAATGACAGACCTTTTAATAAAATTGTGGACTTCCAAACATTCCTGATGAAAAGATCACAGAGGCATATAACCTTTGGAGTTTAAAAAGATGTTAAGAGAAGCATAAGATAAATATGAATGAATGAATAACCATCAGGAGTTTAAAAAGGATGAACTATCTATCTATATATATATATATCCTCTAAATCTTATCATAAGTGGTCTTAAATGGAGCTGATGATCTTTAGAAAAAGAATGTATCATACACACACACACACACACACACACACACACACACAAATTATACACTCTAGCAATACTTAAATAAAACTTTTTGTCCCTAAATAAAGAAGAGAAGTGATAATCAAAACTCACTATTTATTAGAATAATGCACATTAAAACAACTCTAAGGAAGTATCTTCCACTTTTCTGATGAAGATGACAAACAACAGGAAATGAAAGGAGAGATATGGATAAATTTGGACACTAATAGACTGTTGTAGAGTTGTGGACTGATCCAACCATTATGGAGAACAATTTGCGATTGTGCCCAAAGGGCTGTAAAGCTGCATATACCCACTGACCCAGACTAGGACTGGGATTATTAGTATAATACTAGGACTATATTCCAAAGAGATTAAAGAAAAGGGGAAAGGACCCATTTGTATAAAAAAATGTATAGCGGCTTCTTATTATGATAAAGACTAAGAAAAAGATGGAAAGCTCTTTTATTAAGTAATGAATGAACAATTTGTGATATATGATTGTATTGGAGTATAATTATGGGTAAACAAAATTATGAATGGAAAGATTTCAGAAAAATCTGAGATTTCTATAACCTGATGCAAAATAAAGTGAGCAGAACCAGGAGAACTTCGTATACTGTAATCACAATATAGTAAGGAGGATTAATTATGAATGACAACTTCTGTGATCATAAAATTAATCCAAGGCAGTTCACAAATGGTAATGATGAAAAATATTTTTACATGCTTTTACATTTACAGGGAGAGAACTACTGAATAACAAGTATAGAATTAAACCTACATATTAGTTTCTTTAGTTTCTTTATTTTTCTCATTGTTGCTGCTGTTGTTGTATATATTTTCTTTTGCAACATGGCTAATGTAGAAATAAGTTTACCTTGACTTCACAAAAAAATTTATATAATAGTGCCTATCATCACAAGGAATTGGAGGGAAAAAGATAATTATGTGTTTAAAATTTTTAAAAATTAATGGTAAAAAATGCACATAATTTGAAAATATTTAAGAAAATAAATTATATATATATATATATATATATATATACACCTATATATGAACAACTGAAAATCATGTAGATTAAATAAATACTATATGACTGGATGTCACATAATCAGATATTAGCAAGTCATCTGACAATCTCTCTCATAATAACTTCTTAGAAAAATGGCAAAAATTAAGCTAGATTAATGTTAATTGGATTCAGAAGTTGTTGAACTGTTGTAAAGGGTAGTCATTAATGGTTCAATGTCAAACTTATAATAGCTAGCATTTATATAGCCCTTTAAGATTTGCAAAGTCTTTTACAAAAGTAATCTCTTTTGTTCTTCACAACCCTATTATGTAGGTTCTATTATTGAAATTATTTTACATGAAAGAAAACTGAGTCTAAAAGTATTTAACTGATTTTTCCAGGATCACACAGAAAGCAATAATGAAAGTCATGAATGGAACTCAGATCTTTTATATTCCAATCCAGTATTCTAATGTACTGAAATATTTACTAATACAAATTAGAGAGAAATCTTTGGTAAAATATTTAAGGGACCTGTTTATGGATCTGAGTTATTCCATGATTTTACTAATGACTTGAATAAATGTACAGAACCTATGATTCTCTAATCTGAATTCTATATGAAACTGGAAAAATACCTAAAATTGTGTATGATATTCAGGATGCAAAATATTTTTAATATCTATAATTATGATATAATTATAAGAAATGAATTTAATTGGCATAATTGGGTTAACATAAAAAGCAGTGGGCTTCTCCTTAGCAGAGATCTTATAATGTCTAAATGACTACAATTCTGTATCTAGACTCAATATGTTAAAATCAAAAATACAGATTAGTTAAGTGTGATTACATTTCAAGTCATATAACAAAGATTTCAGATCTTTGGTGGACTTCAATCCCTCTATTCCCTGAGAGAACAATGGGGCCCAAACTAATGAATTTTTAGTCAATTAAGAGAGGCATGGTACTATGATGAACCTTGTTCTGAGCAGACTATCCCAGAGTATTTTCCAGTTCTGAGAGTTATACTTTAGGGAAGACTTTGATAAGTTCCAGAAAAAGGTGACCAAGATGTCACCTGGTTAAGATATTTTGAAGATATGCCATTAAGGATTAGTTGAAGAAACTAAAATTATTCAGTGTGAAAAAGAAAATATTTATGGGGATAAGATTGATGTCTTTCAGTAAAATTAAGGTTTTTCTTGTTTTGAATACTCAACATACCAGAACTGGTAGTAATGAATGCAAGTTTCAGAGAAGCAAATTTAGGCTTCTTGTGAGGAAAAATTTCCTAGCAAAGGTAATCAAAAGATGCTTAAGTGGTGCTCTGGCTCATCTAGAACTGCAGGGGCATTCTTGCAAGTTTCAGGATTTTTCATGCTGCTATTTTCAGAGCTAGTTTGGAGTCTGCCAGTTTTCTAAGGTGGTATGACCTGTGGACAGTTGATGACATGGTTCTCTTATGCTTTGTTTAAGTTTATAACCCAGTAAAATCCCTTTTCCCTTTTTTAACCATAAGGGCTAATGTTCATTTCTAACTTAGAATGGCAACCAGGGATCCTGCCCCCATGTGACCAACCATATTTTCTCTTTGCTGCTCTGGAACTGAGAACTGGTTCAGCTAGTTTGCTGACTCTCCTCTGCCACTTTGATTAAGTTTGGTTAGGAAGTTTTTTATCATAAAGTTCAAAGTCAATAAACAGGCTAGAAAATAGGCAAACAAAAGTAACAAAAAACTTGACAATAAAAATCTAGTAGCATCAAAGGGAAGATCAAAAAACAAACCCAGAAGAGGACAATAATGTGAAAGCAGCAACAAGCAAATCCTCAGAGGAAAAAAAAAAATTCTAATTAGACACAATCACCAAAATAATTTAAAAGTCGATGGAGAAGTTAATGAAAGAAATGATCAGTAGAGAAAAAAAGAAATTAGAGTAATATCAGAAAATTATGAAAGGAAAATTAACAGCCTGGTAAAAGAGGCACAAAAAAATCTGAAGAAACAGTTTTTTAAAAAAGAATGAGTCTAGTGGTAAAAGAACCAAAAAAATCACTTAAAATAATTCCTTATAAAAAGCAGAATAGGGCAAGAGAAAAAATATGTACAGAAATTAACTGAAGAAAAGAATTCATTATAAAGCAAAACTAGGCAAATGGAATAGGAGGGACAAACAGTCACAGATGAAAATGATTCCTTATAAATTAGAAATCAAGTAGAACCTAATTGTGCTTTGAGATAGCAAAGACAATTTTTAAAAACCAAAAGAAAAAAAAATAGAAACTATTTCATTGGAAAAAATAATTTACCTGCAAAAGAGATTGATTATTGATCATTTAAGAATTATTGGATTACCTAAAACACACATAATAAAAAAAGAGCCTAATATCATACTACAAGAAATTATTGAGAGACTATACAAGATGTCAGAGTAAAGGCAGGGAGTCCCACAAATTCTCTCCAAAACCATTCCAAATACCTTTAAATAATGATTCTAACCAAATTCTAGAGCAGCAGAACCCAGAAAAGAACTGAGTGAAACAATTTTCCAGTCCAAGACAACTTGGAAGATCTATAGGAAGGGTCTGTTATCATGGTGTTGGAAAGGGCCCATAACAAAGGATAGGTATACTAGTCCTTGATCTTCTAATTTGTTTATAGTATTGTTTTTTTTTATGTCTAAGTCTTGTAACCATTTGGATCTTATCTTGGTAAAGGGTGTTAGGGTTGGTCAAATCTAAGTTTCTTCCATACTAACTTCTAATTATCCCAGCAGTTTTTATCAAAGAGGGAATTTTTATTCCAAGAGTTGGACTCTTTGGCTGTATCAAACAGCAGATTACTATAATCATCTCCTGTTTTTGCACCTAGTCGATTCCACTGGTCCACCACTCTAGTTCTTAGCCAGTACCAAACAGTTTTGATGACTGATGCTTTATAATATAATATTCAATCAGGTAGGACTAAGCCACCTTCTTTTGCACTTTTTTTCATTAAGCTACTGGAAATTCATGATTTTTTATTTCTCCATATGAATTTACATACATTTTTTCTAACTTATTAATTTTTTGGAATTTTGATTGGTAGGGCACTAAACAGATAGTTTAGTTTTGGTAGAATTGTCATTTTTATTATATTAGCTCTACCTATCCATGAGAAGTTGATATTTTCCCAGTTATTTAAATCTGATTTAATTTGTGTGAGAAGTGTTTTATAATTGTTTTCAAAAAGTTTCTAAGTCTGTTTGGCAAATAGACTCCCAGGTATTTTACATTGTCTGAGGATACTTTGAATGGGATTTGTCTTTCTAGCTCTTCCTGCTCTTTCTTGCTAGACATATATAGAAAAGTTGATGATTTATGAGGGTTTATTTTATAACCTGCAACTTTGCTAAAATTGATAATTGTTTCCAATAGGTTTTTGGATGATTTCTTGGGATTCTCTAGGTAGACCATCATGTCATCTGCAAAGAGGGAGAGTTTTGTCTCTTCCTTCCCAATTCTAATTCCTTCAATTTCTTTTTCTTTTCTAACTGCTGAAGCTAACATTTCTAATACAATATCGAATAGTAGTGGTGATAATGGGCACCCTTGTTTCACCCCTGATCTTATTGGGAATGCCTCTCCCCATTGAATGTAATGCTTCTTGATGGTTTCAGATAGATACTGCTAATTATTTTAAGGAACAGTCCATTTATTACTACACTCTCTAGTGTTTTTAGTAGGAATGGATGCTGTATTTTGTCAAAAGCTTTTTCAGCATCTATTGATATGATCATATAATTTCTGATAGGTTTGTTGTTCATATAATTGAGTATACTAACAGTTTTCCTAATATTGAACCAACCCTGCATTCCTGGGATAAATCCTACTTGATCATAATGTATTATCCTAGTGATAACTTGTTGTAATTGTTTTGCTAAGATTTTATTTAAGAATTTTGCATCTGTATTCATCAGGGAGATAGGTCTATAATTTTCTTTCTCTGTTTTAACTCTTCCTGGAACAACACCATATTGGTTTCATGGAAAGAGTTAGGCAGAGTTCCATCTTTCCCTATTTTCCCAAAGAGTTTATTGAGAATTGGAACCAATTGTTCCTTAAATGTTTGGAAGAATTCACTTGTGAATCCATCAGGTCCTGGAAATTTTTTCTTGGGGAGTTCAATGATGGCTTGTGGAATTTCTTTTTCTGAGATAGGGTTGTTTAGGTATTTAATCTCCTTTTCATTTAACCTGGGCAATTTATATTTTTGTCAATATTCATCCATTTCACTTAGATTTTCAAATTTATTGGCATAGAGTTGGGCAAAATAATTTCAGATTATTACTTTAATTTCCTCCTCATTGGTGGTAAGTTCAACTTTTTCATTTATGATATTAACAATTAGATTTTCTTCTCTGTATTTTGAATCAAATTGACCAGGTGTTTATCAGTTTTATTGTTTTTTTCATAATCCCAAATTTTGGCTTTATTTATTAATTCAATAGTTTTTTTGCTTTTGCTTTTATTAATTTCTCCTTTAATTTTTATAATTTCTAATTTAGTATTTATTTCGGGATTTTTAATTTGTTTTTTCTCTAATTTTTTAGTTGTATGTTTACTTCATTGATTTCCTCTTTCTCCAATTTATTCATGTAAGCATTTAAAGCTGTAATATATCCCCTGAGAGCCACTTTGAGTGAATTCCATAGGTTTTGGTATTTTGTTTCATTATTATCATTATCTAGGATAAAATGGTTAATTCTTTCTATAATTTTTTTTTTGGTCCACTCATTCTTTAAAATGAGGTTACTCAGTTTCCAATTGGTTCTGGGTCTATATCTCCTTGGCCCAATATTGCATATGACATTTATTGCATTGTGATCTGAGAAAGATGTATTCACTATTTCTGCCTTTCTGCCGTTGATCATTAGATTTTTATGTCCTAGTACATGGTCAATTTTTATATAAGTTCCATGTACTTCAGAGAAAAAGGTATATTCCTTTCTATCCCCATTCAATTTACTCCATGTCTACCATATCTAGTTTTTCTTTTTGTTTAAAATTAATTTTTAATTAAGGATACTATTTGAGTTTTGCAATTTTCCCCCATCTTGCTTCCCTTCCCCCACCCCACCCCCACAGAAAACACTCTGTCAGTCTTTACTTTGTTTCCATGTTGTACCTTGATCCAAATTGAGTGTGATGAGAGAGAAATCATATCCTTAAAGAAGAGAAGAGAAGTCTAAGAGGTGACAAGATCAGACAATAAGTATATCTAGTTTTTCTAACATTATATTTACCTCCTTAACTTCTTTCTTCTTTATTTTATGATTCGATTTATCTAGATCTAAGAGCGGGAGGTTGAGGTCTCCTACTAGTAGAGTTTTGCTGTCTATGTCTTCCTGTAGTTCTTTCAGCTTCTCTTCTAAGAATTTCGATGCTGTCCCATTGGGTGCATATATATTCAGTATTGAAATAACTTTATTGTCTATGGTACCTTTTAGGAGGATAAAGTATCCTTCCTTATCTCTTTTAATGGTATCTATTTTTGCTGCTGCTTTGTCTGAGAAAAGGATTGCTACCCCTGCTTTTTTCACTTCCGCTGAAGCAAAATATATTTTGCTCCAACCTTTTACATTTACTCTATATGTATCTCTCCGCTTCAAATGAATTTCTTGTAAGCAGCATATTGTGGGATTCTGGTTTTTAATCCACTCTGCTATTCGCTTACATTTTAAGGGAGAGTTTATCCCATTCACATTCAAGGTTATGATTACGAATTCTTTATTGCCCTCCATAATTTCTTCCCTCTGTTTATATTTTCCCCCTTCCCCCCTTTATCCATATTCCCCAGTATTTTTTTCTGAATATCACCCCCCCTCAGTGTGTTTGTCCTCCTATATCACCCCCTCCCCTCTTTCCCCTTTCTCTTTTTCCCTTTTCCCTTCCCTTCCTTTTGTTAGTTCCTTTGTTCCCCCACTCCCCCTCCCTTTCTCCATCCCCTGTCTCCTTTTCCCCTTTTAATCTTTGAAAGGTTAGATTTTTTTTAAGTTAATTAAGTATGTATAAGTTCACTTTAAAGAAGATTTAGGTGTTTCTCATCTCCTCCCTTCTTCCATTTTGTACCTCTTACTGTAATGAGATTTACCCCATTCAATCCCTTCCCTCCTCCTGTCTCTTTCCTATCACCCTTTTTAATTAGGTAGTGTTTTTTAGATCATTCTATCTGAGTCATAGAAAATTCTGAGTATCTGTCACTTCTAGCTAAGTACATTCTGTCTAATAGATTTAAAATTCTTCATAGTTATTAGAGTCTTTTTCCCAAGTGGGGTTAAAGCCAGTTACATCCCATTGGATAGAAATCTCATGGATAAGTCATGAATGTCCATCACTCCTGGCTAGGTATATTCTCTCTATTAGAGTTACAATTCTCAAGATTTATGAGAATCTTTTTCCCATTTTGGAATATAGCTAGTTTCAACTTATTGGATAGCAATTTTTTAACCGCCCCCACTTTTTTTTTAATTTACCTTTTCATGTGTCTCTGAACCCCCTGTTTGATGTCCAAATTTTCTATTTAGCTCTGCTCTTTTTATCAGGAATTTTTGGAATTCTTCCATTTTGTTAAATGTCCATCATTTTTCCTGGAAGAAAATGCTCAGCTTTGTGGGATAGTGGATTCTTGGCTGCATTCCAAGCTCCCTTGCTCTTTGAAATATCTCATTCCAGGCCCTTCGATCCCTTCATGTTGATGCAGCGAGCTCCTGGGTAATCCTTACCGTGGCTCCTTGATATTTAAATTGTTTCTTTCTGGATGCTTGCAGAATTTTTCTCTTTTACCTCATAGTTCTGGAATTTGACCACAACATTCCCTGGTGTTTCCATTTTAGGATCTTTTTCTGGAGGGGATCAAAGTATTCTTTCAATAACTACTTTGCCCTCTGGTTCTATGATATCAGGGCAGTTTTCCATCACTAGATCCTGTAATATTAAGTCCAGGATTTTTTTCCTCTTCAATGTTTTCAGGAAGTCCAATAATTTTCAGGTTGCCCCTCCTTGACTCAGTGGTTTTGCTGATGAGGTATTTTATATTTTCTTCTGTTTTTTTCTATTTTTTTGGTTTTGTTTAACTGGCTCTTGCTGTCTCGTGGAGCCATTAGTTCCTGCAGACTCCATTCATTTTTTTAGAGAGGAGTTTTCTTTATTAACTTTTTTCAACTCCTTTTCCAATTGGTCCAATTCTACTTTTGAAAGAGCTTTCCATTAGACTAATTGAGGAGATGCCCAACAACTGGGTAATGACTGAAAGAGTGATAGTAAATGAATGTTATGGATTTCTCCTGTTCTGAAAGAAATCATGAGCTCCAACCTCAGAAAAGCATGGAAAGATTTGCATAAACTGATGCTGAATAAAGTGAGTAGAACCAGAGGCCATTGTGCATATTAACAACAACATTGTGAGGAAATCAACTATAATGGACACAGCTACTCTCACTCAACAGTTCAATGATGAAGAACAATCCTCAAAACTCCCTTACGGAAAATGTCATCTACATCCAGACGGGAAAAAAATAACTTTGGATTCTGAAAGTATACTATATTCACATTTTTAAAGCTTTTATTTTTTCCTTCTTTCTTAATTTTTCCCTTAGTTGTAATTCATCTTTTATAACATGACTAACATGGAAATATGACAAATATGGTTGTTCATATACAAGCTACAGTAGATTGTTTGCTGCCATGGGGAAGGTAGTAGAAAATGTGAAACTCAGAAGTTTAAAAAAAAGGATAAATGTTGAAAAGTATCTTTGCATGTCATTTGCATAAAAATAAACAAATAAAAGGAAGGGGGAGTAATGAGTCCTTTATCAGAAATGCTAGCTGTAAAAATTGTTTTCCAACTTTTTACATTCCTTTTAATCTTGCTAACTTTGGTTTTATTTGTGCAAAACTTTTTAATTTAATGTAATCACAATTATCCACATTGTAGTTTATAATGTTCTCTATCTCTTGTTTTGCCATAAACCTCTTTCCTTTGCATAGTTCTGACAGATAAACTATTGTTTGTTCCCCTAATTGGTACAGGTCTTTCCCCCTTTTCAATGATCTCTTTTGGCATATAGCTTTAGTAGTGGTAGTGTTGGATTAAATATATAGTTTAATTGCCCTTTGTACATAATTCTAAATTGCTCTCCAGAATGTCTGAATCAGTTTACAATTTAACCAATAGTGCACCAGTGTCCTAATTTTCCATATCCTCTCCAACCCTGAACATTTTCCTTTTTTTTGTCATTTTAACTGATCTGATAGGTGTGAGGTGGTACCTCAGATTTGTTTTAATTTGAATTTTTCTAATCAATAATGGTTTAGAGCATTTTCCTATGACTATAGATCATTTTAATTTCTTCATCTGAAAACTACCTTTTCATATACTTTGAACTGAAATGACTCAAAATCTTATAAAACTTGCTCAGTTTTCTATATATTTAAGAAATGAGTCATTCATCAAAAGTACTAGCTTTGAAAATTGTTTCCCATCTTTCTACATTCTTTCTATTATTGACTGTATTCCTTTTATTTGTGCAAAATCTTTTATTTGAATGTAGTCTGGATTATTCTCCTTTCAATTTGTTATGTTCTCTAGGTCCTTTTTGGTCACAAATTTCTCCCCATTCCATAGATCTTATAGATATAGACTATTCTTTGTTCTCCTAATTAGCTTATGGTATCACCCTTTATGTCTACATCCCATAACCCATTATATTCTGCCTATTTTTTGCCATAATATTTTCTAGTTTTCCTAGCAATTTTTATCAAATAACAAGTTCTTATTTCAGAAGCTGAGCTCTTTGGGTTTATCAAATAACAGATTACAACAGTCATTTATTATTTTTGCTTTTGTACCTTTTCTATTCCATTGATTCACTTCTATGTTTCTTAACCAGTACCGGACAGTTTTGTTGACAGTTACTTTGTAATAAAGTTTTAGCTCTGGTATGGCTGAATCACCTTTCTTTGCATTTTTTTCATTAATCCCCTTGATATTCTTGACCTTTTATTCTTCCAGATGAATTTTGTAGCTATTTTTTCCAGCTCTACATAATAAAGTTTTGGTAGTTTGACTGCTATAGAATGCCCAATTTTATATTTAAAGCAGTTGTTTTCTTTGGCCAATTTTTGCAAGATGTTGAAGGTCTCTTGTATTCTTGTTCCATGTTTTCTACTTGATTTTTAAAATCCTTTTGGACCTTCTCTAAGAGATCTTTTTTGGGGTTAGAGAGGAATTCAACTTCTCTTCTAGGGCTTCACATGTAATACTTTTTCTACCATCTTGAGATGGTGTTGTAAGCTTCTTTATTTCCATAGTAACTTTCGTTTTTTGTCTTATTTTTTTTTTTAGGTTTTTGCAAGGCAAATGGGGTTAAGTGGCTTGCCCAAGGCCACACAGCTAGGTGATTATTAAGTGTCTGAGACTGGATCTGAACCCAGGTACTCCTGACTCCGGTGCCAGTGCTTTATCTGTTGCGCCACCTAGCTGCTCCTATAGTAACTTTCTATCATCGTGGCTGTTCTCTGACTTTTCTTATTTATTTTTAGCTTTACTCCTAGGACAAGAATTTTTTGTGTTGGAGGAGGAGCCCATTCACAAACCTTCTGCCTTGGAAATGTAGTAGCTTTTTTACTGAGCCCTCAGGAACCAGGTGCTTCATTACATATCTCTGCTATGACTGAGAGCCTCCGCCTAGCCTCTTCCTTACCCACCTCCATTCATGCTTTGGGCTTCACTCCCTGGGCATGGTCATGCTCCCCCACTACCTTAGCAAGACAGATCTTTGCTGAAGTCCTTCCCAGGTGTCTTAAGATGAAAAATAATCCACTCTGTTCTTTTGTGGTATCACTTCAGAATTGATTTAGAGATTTGATTTATCTTGTTTCTGAAGGAAGCCGAGGAGATCTTGGGAAAATTCCTGACTTCTCTCCTCCATCTTACTTCAATCTAGAAAGGTTTTTTTAATAGAATTTTACTACTAGTTTATTAATTAAGTGGGGAGTAAGTTGATGGGAAGAAAGATAAGTAGAAATGGACATATCTACTTAGGCACAGAATACTTGTTATCTATACTGGGGAGAGAGTACTCATAATAGATGTGTAATCCCTTTTTAATGATTGAAGTTTGTTTTTTATTAAATCATATCTGTAAATTAGGCAGTATATTTTTTTTCTCTTTATTTAGAAGGAACATATGGCTTCCTTTTATTCTGGCAATCAGGAGATGATACATATTTTTGGTAGCTAAAACTAACAAAAATTCCTCTGCTGGTAAAAAGTAAATGAAGTAATCCAAGATATTCCTCTATCATAAGCAAAATAATTTTCTCAGAATATAACTGTAATGTCATAAAACAGAACAATAACCTAATAGACAAAAATTATACATTTGCTTAGCTAAACTGGGATTACTACTCAAGACTTCTTACACCCCAAGTAATTTTCTCAATATTCCACAGTTCCCTCTTATAATCATTAATGGAAGGCATGTTTTGTTTTGTATTTTCTACTCCTCCTAGACTCATAAGTAACTGGTAGAATTTTTAATCCCCTGACAATACTAGATCATCTTTCTACTACTTTAATATAGAATAATAACAACAACAATATTTTATAGCACTTTAAGTAAAAATTACCTTTGAATATTATTTTTGAAAAGCATTTTACATGGTATCTCATTTAATCCACGCAACAATCCTCTGAGATAGGTGCTATTTTCCCTATCTTACACAGAAGAAAACTGAGCCTGAGAGAATTAAGAGATTTATGTGGAGTAATACAACTGAGTCAGGATTTGAACTCATCTTCCTTACTATAAATTCAATGCTCTATCTACCATACATCTAACTGTCTCATAATCTAAGATTATAGTAATATGACCAACTGATTTAAATTCAAGCAATATTTATTGAGCACCCTCACTGTTTCTTGTTGGTTTAGAATACATGGCCTACATGTAAAGGAATTGAAACCAACAAATAAATAAAGCAAAATAAAAATATTCCTCTTTCAAATTTTCATTCTACTGGTATATAGGAGGAATATGAATAAAACATATGTTAAATAAAATAAATCCAAGAGTGTTATGCCATTAATTAATTGGGCATGTCAGGAAAGGTTATGTGTAGGAAGGACCAAACCAGATGGAACTTTCAGGCTTACTATTCCTACTAGTTCTCTTGTGACCCTAAAGATGTCTTGTTGCATGATGGTACAAGTAAGAGCTTGTTAATAATTAAGATCTGTCTTTCTTGTACTTAAGCCTTGTTTTTCTAATTAACCAGCAGACCTAGGGCACACAATGAAAACAAACTCTCTTGATCTTTACTTTTGGGGCATTTCCTAGCTGAATCTCAGGGTCAGAAACTCTTAAGAGTATTCCCTCTGGTCTTGTACTGCAACTGGGAACCCTAGGTTCATACAGCCTTCACAGCCACTAGCAGTTCAATAGACAGTATCAAGCTGGGTTTTGGCTCTTGGCTCTTAAAGTCTTAGAAGCATCAATATCATTTCAGTCTCTAGTGAAAAACCCCTGTGGTTCTAACCTGTTTCCTCCCAGCAGCAAAGCTTTAATTAGTTGCTTGGCCTAGGAGCAGCCAGCACCCTTATCTAGGACTGCCTTCTGCTACTCCAGGTAAGGTATGGGAGAATTCTCTTGTAGTGTCTTCTTTAACAGTTCTATTTCTTGAACGTTTCCTCCTTCAGAAAAGAAAAATAAAGAGAAAATGAAATTAAATGCTTCTCTTCTCTCATCTTTTTTTAAATCTCTATCAACCTCTAAGCATTTTTCTTGCAACCATAATAAGACTATATAAATAATAATTTATCAACTTTCCTTGAGACATCTGGCAGGGCAGCTAGGAGCTGTCTCCTAAATTCAACTGGTAGCCTGTGTTGCAATATCTCTAATTCAGGTTTTATAGTTTTAGCATCATCTCACTCTGATCTCTTGAATATGGTTATTTTTTTTAATTTAAACTTCATAAAGGTTAAGCACCACTTGAACAGAATATGACTTTAGACAAATAAATCAGCACATTATTTTCTTATTTGAATAAAATTATTTTTCACTACTGAAGAAATATAAAAAAAGCAAGAGGATAGAACCAAGATGGCAAAGTAAATGCAGAGATCTGCTGGAGCTCTACCTCTTATCCTTCCAAATTTCTTTAATGTCTCTAAATAAATTCTTGAGCAACAGAACCCACAAAAAGATAGTGAAACAATTTTCCAACCCTAGGCAACTTAAAACATCTTAAGGACAGATCTGTTGCACCAGAGTGAGAGAGGAACACGGTTGAGCATAGGTTTGTGCCAGCATAGACCCAACTCCAAGAAACCAGGGGGGACTTTGAGTGCCACTGCATTAGCAGTATCAGGGGCTACGTCCAGAATTATCAGCCCACAGACAGTAAGGGGGTTGAATAACTGGTCAGAAGATTACAAGGTCTCTTTCCTAGCATTATGACAGAACTCTGTTGCTTTGCCCATATTCAAATCCACAATGAAATCCAGGGTGGCAAATTCCAGGGCAGGGAGGAGCAGTAGCACCCCAGAACTCACAGTGGGGTTCTTCATCACAGATCCAGGGCAGAAAAGAGTTGGTTATGGTCACTCCAGACCAGTGCACAAGTCAGGAAAGTAGTAAACATATCTCTCCTCAGATCATATCACCTTGGAAGAACTGAAAACTTGCATGCCCCAGAAATATTTCTGGAAAAAGTTGCATAACACTGATGAAACTTAGGATGGTGCTCCCTCCATCCTGGAAGCAAATCCCTACTTTTGCAAAGAATTAAAATTACGTTATAGGCTGGGAAAATAAGCAACAGAAAAAAAAATTTCCCCTAGAGTGTTACTATGGTTTAACAAAGTCAAAACTCTTACAACCAAAGAGAGAGGTAGAGGAAAAATTGGGAAAAGAATTGATAATGATAAAAGAAAATCTGAAATAAAGTCAACATATTGATAAAGAAGACACAAAAAATACTGAAAATAATACATTAAAAAAACAGTCTAGGCCAAATGGTAAGAGATACAAAAAAATCAAGGAGGAAAAGAATAAAAAGTATAATTAGTTGAATGGAAATGCAGGTATAAAAGTTCACTGAGGAAAATAATTACTTAGATGTAGAATTGAACAAATGGAAATTAAAGACTTTGAGAAATCAAGAAACAATAAAACAAAACCAAAAGAATGAAAAATAGAAGACAATTACTTAGTCTTATTGAATAACTTTTTTACATTTACATTTTATGCATCTATTGAGTATTGAATTTAATATCAAATTTCCTGTTTAGTTTTGCTCTTTTATCAGATAAATTTGAAAGTTCTCTTTGTTCACTGAAAATCCATTTTTTCCCTAATGAATATGTGGAATTTTTCAGAGTAGTTGATTCTTTGTCTTCCAGAATGTCATATTCCAGGCCCTTTGATCCTATAAAGTTGATACTGATAAGTCTTGAGTAATTCTGTCTGTGGATCTCTGAAATTTAAATTACTTCTTTTTGGCAACTTACAATATTTTCTGCTTTAGTTGAGAATTCTGAAATTTGACTACAATGTTACTTGGAGTTTTTATTTAGAATCACTTTGTGAGGGTAACTGATGAAATTGTTCAAGGAATATTTTATCTCCTTGTTCTTAGATATTAGGGCAGTTTTACATGATAATTTCTTATATGATATTTACCATTTTTTTTTCTCATTGTAGTTTTCATTTAGAACAATAATTTGCAAATGTTTGGCCTTTTGGTTTTGCTTAATGGAATTTTGATATCTTAGAGAATCATTAGTTTCTGTTTGACCAATTCTAATTTTTAGGGTCTTATTTTCTTCAGTTAACTACTGTGTTTCCTTTTCCAATTGGTTACTTTTAGTTTTAGAGAAGTTGGTTTCTTTTTTTTTTCCATTTGGTCAACTTTACATTTAAAGTTATTGCTTTCTTCTGTCAATTTTTCATAATTCTCCTGCATGACTCCGATTTCTTTTTTTAAAATATTTTAAGGCAATGGGGTTAAGAGTGATTTGCCCAAGGTCACATAGGTAAGTAATTGTTAAGTGTCTGAAGTCAAATTGGAACTCAGGTCATCCTGACTCCAGGGCTGTACTCCATCCATTATGCCACCTACCTGCCCCCATGACTTTAATTTCTTTTGGATGACTTACATTCCTTTTCCAGTTTATCATTTTCTACTTTTAAAGGAGTTGGTTTCTTGAGTCAGATTTTCATAATTCTCCTGCATGGTTCTCATTTCTTTTTTTCCCTTTTTCTTCTTCATTCTCTTCATTGGTTTTTAAAATGCTTTTCAAGCTCTTCCAAGAGGTCTTTTGGATTTCAGGACAATTCATAAACTCTTTTGAGGCTTCACATATAGGCATTTTGTCACTGCTTTCTCTTCTGAGATGGTATTTTTATTGGCCCTATCAAAATAGTAGCTTTTTTATGGCTAGCTTTTTCTTTTGTTTGTTTTTGCTAATTTCTATGGTTGAGCTCTGCTCCTAGGGCAAAGGGGATATGGTGACAAACTTTTTGTACTGGGGCTGTGGGTCTGGCCCCTGGCTAAGATTTTTCAGGTCCTAACCATTTGTACCTGCTTGCTTCACTAGGATTCCCAGGGTTCAAACTTGGGGCTTCCAAGTTTGGCCTAGGACCTTCACTGCTGACCTGCTGAACTTGAGCCTAGTCCTCAGCTGCATTGTGGGCTAAAGAGCATCCCACTGGCTTTTCAACTCCCCTACCTATGCTGGGCAATACTACCCTTTTACATATGTGAGAAAGACCTTTACTGAAGTTCCTCCACAATATCTTGAGAACTTGGTCCACTCTGGTTTTTTTTTGGAGGTTTCTGTAACTTTTGAGTCTGTTTAAAGACTTCATTTAAAGTTGTTTCAGGAGAGGCTCCAGGAACTTCCTAACTTTACATTGCCATCTAGCAGAAAAGTATCTAAAGGATTCAACTTACTGCTTTTTAGAAAAACAAATTATTCACATTTCTCCCTGTGCTCTATGTTTGAGTTCCCTGTCCCTTGTACTCTCCAAGTTCATGAGGAAAAGTTTATCCCAGAGTTTTAGAGTGATGTTTTTCATCAACTTTTCTCATGCCATTCTTATATAAAAAGCTTATAAATTCTTGATAATTAATTGATATTGATTAGTAATCATGGGGGGAACACACTGGTAGGAGGTCATGACCCATTAGATTAAAATAAAGAAAAATCTCATACTTCTAATAGGTTTCCTGAGGAGATAGAAGGATATTCTTCTCTGGGATGTAGAAGTGGAAGTAGGGAATAGCTTTATAATTGTTTTATAAAATAAATATGAAGACAGAGTTATTTTGGAATGAAGCTATTTCTTGTCTGTTTTTAGTCAAACTACAGAAACACTGAAACTTCTGGATGAATTTTTCTGGAAGAATTCAATCTTTACCAAGTCCAGATAGTAGTAGAACAAGAATAAGATTATTCAGCTTCCTTTCAGTATCTTTCTATAGAGTGAGATAACTTGGCAACATAGTGAATAGAGTGCTGGATCTTAAATCAGAACACTCAAATTCAAATCTGACTTTAGATACTTGCTAGCTGTGTGACACTAAGTGAGTCATTCAATCTCCATCTACTTGAGTTCCCTCACCTATAAAACTGGATAATAATAAGCACCCTAGATCATTATGAGAATCAAAACTAGTAGTTGTGATTAATATTGAAAATCTTTAAAACTATATGTTATTTATTCTATCAAAATGCACTTACTGAATGAAACATACTGATAAAATTTTATATATAAAAAAGTTAGAAGTTTATTTGGAAAAAGCAATTTTCTGAAATTGTACATCCATCTTTCAGAACTATGTCAAAAGAGATACTTTTGGAGACATCCTAGCAAGGACTAGTCCATTAATGGACATGTGACACGTTACTAAATCTAGTTCATTTTCTCCACCCCCCCAAATATAGAATATTCTTGAAATATTGTTATCCATTAATGTAGCAAAGTTCTATAAAATCCCAAACCTCCAAAAGGATGTCCTAAAGAGAAACAGCATATTGTCATTTATTTTACCATTCAAAAACATAATGAATATTTCTTATCTACTCTACAAGACCTACAAATATGATACAAAAAGTAAGACTTTTTAATATAATACCATCAGATAATACTTTAAAAACTACAAAAGAATATTTTCTGTCCCAGATAACACCATTATAAAACAACTTACAAAAGACTCTAAGATATTTTAAGCAATGTTCCATGCTCCTTGTGAGGTAAAAATAAAATTTTTGACCATTGTCAAAAGGACAAAGGAAAAATTAAGTGATGCAGACCAATTCAGAGAGATGTTGTCTACATTATTACAACAGGGATTATTAATATATGAAAGCATGATGCCAAGGCCTTAGACTGTGTCATTTATTGTGGTGATGAATGACACATTTTAATAGGGGGGAAAAGATTAGTTCTCTAGAGCTTAAGCTTTTTGAGCATAGTAAAAAGTAAAAAACAATAACTATCATTCAGTCAGTTACAAAGAAATGCTACATAACAAAGCAATGCCAATAATTGTTTAAGTTGCAAGTCTTTTTATAGAATCTATATGTGACACCATGGATAAGAAACACTTCCAGTTTTCTTTCCTTGATTTCTTCATATATCCCTCCTTTGTTTCTCATAGTCTCTCATCTTTTCCTATCCTATTCCCTTGTTTTTGTCATTGTCATTGGGGACTTAGAGTAGCAATTCAGTTCAACTCACTGGAAGCTAGAAGCAATGGTAATCTATAAAGTACTTCCACCTGTTTTGCTCAGATATGTGCCTGTATATGTAAGAATAGTTGTAAAGAGTATACTTTCAATTTATAGAAAATATTGTTGATAAGATTTACATATGCAGATTAAGTTAGAAATTTCCTCAGGATACTCCACAGGTATTTCAGTTCTATGATTTATTACACATTTATGAGGAGTTGCATCTGAGTGTGTGAATTATTGGATTTTTAGACCATTTTTAGGGTCCAATGTTTGATTGCCAGAACATTTGCAAGGGTGTTGGAAGGACAGGCTGTGAAAAGGAATTAAGGAATATTTTCCACAAACACCCCCAGAAGATAAGAACTGATTCTTCTGTCCTTCCTCTCTCCAAGGATAGGTGGAGTAAGGGGAACTGAAAAGTCACTAAATCTTGACCTGTGCCTTTCAAGTTCCATCAAAAAAATAACTACTCATCAGTCCAAAAACATTTGTTCAACATTATTTATTATTGTGTTATGCTCATTCCATTAACCTTTGTATAGTTCTGCTCCTAATTCAACTGAAATTGATTTCATAGTGGATATAGAAATGAATGAATGAGAAATCATTTATTAAATGCTTATTGTCTACAAAGCATGATGCTAAAACTAGAGATATGTTTAAAAGAACGATATATACTACTCTCAAATAGTTCACATGAGAAGAGGGGAAGAAAATGTGGACCCATATGTCAGCTCAGAATAGACGATGAGATCAGAATGGCTCAGAAGGTACTGTGAAAAGATATAGTGTTATCTGGTAGTGTGGAGGTCACAGTTGCAAGGCAGAAGGTAGGTTTGTGAGCTCATATCTTTTCCCAAACAGAATGTGCATGTCAAACAGATCACTGAGCATCCTGTTGATAGTGAGAAGGAAAAAGTCCTCTTTCGCCATGGGATTCACCTCCCATCAGTCATGGATAAGATCACAATGCTAAGTTAGCTCTCCTATTATCCCCATAACCCCTACTTTATATAGATTTCAGATTCAATTATAACTTGAATCCATTCACAAAAACGAACAAAGACTGTTTCCAAGCAATTGGAGGAGAATATTGGAGATATTGTTTTAGAGGAATAATATATTAAATAAGAATAAATAAATGTTAAAAATAAATCCTCCACAACCACTCAAATAGAAAGAAGTTATCCAGTTTGCTGAATTTTTTTCTATAACAGGTATGGCAAAGAAAATAAAATTAAATGTAAGAGAATTATAGAATATATTTTCCTTCTATTCAAAATTATTTTATTTACAAAAATATTTTATCTGGAAATGGACTTGATAATTTAAGAGTAATGGAAAGGAGTTAGTTTGGCCTCAAAACAGAATAATAGAAATGCTTGAAGCATCAGATAATCAATTTTGGACATTTTTATCCTTTAATATTAATTATGATAATTTATTGAGCAGTTATTTTTAAGAAATTGTTATATATCAGATGCTGTACTAGGCATTAAAATACAAAAACAAAAATGAACACAATCTCTGACCTTAAACTTATAATTACGGAGAGGAAGTGACTTGTATATAGATAATTTAAAAATGATAATAAACTGCAGTATCTGAAACAGACCTTTGTTGAGGGTTGCTTTCTATTTGAAGACAATATAAATGAAAATTCATAAAATAATGATAATAATATCAATATTCATAATAATACAAAATAAATCCAACATGTAATGAAAGTTAGGTGCAGGGAAACCCAACAGCTACTGATCTCTGGAAAGGCATTTTGTGAGAGGCAGCACTCGAATTGAATCTTGAATGGCACTGAAGGTCCGAAAAGCAGGGGCATCTAGGTGGTGCAGTGGATAGAGCACAGGCCCTGGAGTCAGGAGGACCTGAGTTCAAATCCAGAATTAGGCACTTAATAATTGCCTAGCTCTGTAATGTTGGGCAAATCACTTAACCCTATTGCCTTAAATAAAAATAAAAAAATTTATAAAGATTCCAAAAACAGAATAAATACAGACTTTTTCAATATGTGAAATATGAATTTTAGACAGTTCAAATAGCAGTTGGATAAATAATTACACTCATGAAGAGGGTTAAAAAAAACTTACAGTCCCCAAAACCATGGGCCACAAACCTGGAGAGTCTGAATTCTCAAAAAATAGCATTCATTGTTTGTTTCAGAAGGGCTGTGTCACCATCAAGCTAATGAGCTCACAAAAACTTTTAATTAACTGAAAGGGAATATTGGAATTTCATATATATATATATATATATATATATATATATATATATATATATATATATATATATATATATATATATATATATATATGTATGTATGTATATATAATTCTAAGACTAACAGCTTTTCCTTGCTAGGTTTCAATGACTTGAGGCAACTGGGGGGCAGTGGATAGAACACTTGAACTGGGGTCAAGAATATGAGTTCAAAGGGGCAGCTAGGTGGTGTAGTGGATAAAGCACCGGCCTTGGAGTCAGGAGTATCTGGGTTCAAATCTGGTCTCAGACACTTAATAATTACCTAGCTGTGTGGCCTTGGGCAAGCCATTTAACCCCACTTGCCTTGCAAAAAATAAACAACAAAAAAAAAAAGAATATGAGTTCAAATCCAGTTTTACTACACATAATCATAAGCAAGTCACTTAACCTGTTTGTCACAGTTTCCTCAACTGTAAAATAGGAATAATAGTATCACCTAATTTCTAAGGTTGTTGTGAAGATCTTGGTGCATAGTCGGTTCTTAATGAATGGTTGCTCCCTTTCTTTTGTCTCCTTGCCAACAAAACAAAAATTGATTGGACCAATGTCTTGGGAAGCTATGAACATCCTAGGATCATCCTTTTCACTGGGATATAAAAGCAGTCTTCATCAAGAATTCACCTCTTTATTTCCTACATGGTATCTACTAAGAATACTATCAATCGTAAAGTTAGGAGGGAAACACTAATTTGCTACCATTTTTGGCAGAAGCATCTTGCAAAGTAGGCTTAACTACATTATCTGAGTGGGGAATTTTGTATTTCCCTGATTTAGAATGCTTTCTCTATGATCACAAATTTGAGAATTCTGAAATGTCAGACTTGTGGGAAAGAAAGGAATTACCTGGTAAGAAATCCTAAAATCAAAAATCCTGAAATTTTACTTTATGAGAAGATTATTCATGTAATCCTAATAGTTGAAATATTACAAAGGGGATTTTAGACACCATGTGGAAATTACAATAATCTAGACTTAGTTCAGTTCTGTTGTGAGTTTTTTTGAATATCATAGAACAATAGTAAGAGTGTTAGTTATCAGTTCAAAAAATGTGTTTACTTCCCATAGAGAATTGAAAACAAAGGGCAATACAATACTTTGGGGGAGTAAAGACTTTATAAATTGTAGGACTGTGGGATAACCAAAGCAAAAAAAATTAAAAGAAGTGTTCATATACTATTGTAAAAATATTTCCCCATTTTTTGAAATTGTTTATGGGCACCTGTAAATCATTTACATCTATTATTTTTTTCGAAATGAAATAAAAGGTAGCCTATGTTCAATGCTTGCAGTTGTTATATCAAGTCAATATTTGTGTGAAGTTAGAGATGCGACATGTTGAATCTGTATTCTAAGATGTCCAAGTTAATTATGAGTCAAAGTATAATGAAATGGAGATTGAAAATTTAGCCTCTTCCCCCAAGGATTTGATTTGTATGGGACCTTTTATATGAACTTGGGGGAAAAAAGAGAATATGGGAGTTACAAAAATAAGAAAACTAAAAAGAAAAGGAAAAAGAAAATGGATAATATTTGAATATTATCTAACCAATATTCACATAACAGTATTAAGGTTTTAGCTATATAATAGAAAAACTTCCATAGAGAAAAATTTTAAAAATCCATAGAAGTCCTTGGCACTTTTATTTACTTGGGATAGTTACAATTAAATGTATAAAGCTAAATATTTTCCAGAGAAACTGCTTTGTTCTATCATGCCCATTATTTCACTTCTTCATGTCCTCTATCCACATGTTTATTGATAATGTGTTTTATTGTTAATGATTAACATTTTGAAGGTCATAAAAATGATTTTGGAGTCCATAAACTCTCTTATAAATCTTTAACTTTTTAAAAATTATATTTCAATTCCTTCCCCTTCTTGTATACCCCCCATCAACTACTGAGAAGGCAAGAAATACAATATGAAATCATGTTCTGAAAAAAAAGCAAGAACAGTAAAGAAATTTATAAAATTATATAGTTCAATTTAAACTTTGAATCACTAAGACCATCTTGTTCTCTATCTCGAAGCAGATTGTATTTTGCATTTGGAATTTCTGTGGATCATTGTACTCTCAAAGTTAAAACATCTTATACAGTTGATGATCTTTATAATATTGCTATTACTAAGTACATTATTTTTCTGGTAATACTCCTTTCACTATTCATCATTTCATATGTCTGCCTAGATTTTTGAACCATCTCCTTCATCATATCTTATAATCCAATAGTATTCCACCATATTCACATGGCATATCCTATTTAGGCAATTCCCGATTGAAGAACATCCACTCAATTTCCAATTCTTTGTTTCTACAAATATTTTTGTGCTTATGAGTTTTGCTTTTTTTCTTTGATCTTTGGATATAGAGACCTAATATTGATATTGTTGGACTAAAGCTTATCCCTTTGGGCATGGTTCCAAATTGTTCTTCAGTATGGTTGATCTAGTAAATAGCTTCACTATCAATGCAATTTTGTACCTATTCTCTTACATATCCTGCAGCGTTTGCTATTTTCCTTTTCTGACACTGGCTAATATGTCAAATAGGTTTGAGGTGGGATCTCAGAGTCATTTTAGTTTACATTTCTCTATTAGTGATTTAAATATCTTTCATAAGACTATTCATAACTTTGATTTCTTCCTCTGAAAATAGCCTCTTTGAGCTTTTATCAGTTGCGGAATGACTCAAATTTTTGGAAATTAGGCTCAGTTTTCTATATATTTAAGAAATAAAACTTTTATTGAAGAAATTTGGCATAAATTATTTACTCAATTTTCTGCTTTTCTTCTAAGTTTGGTTGCATTTGGTGTTACTTGCACAGAATATTTTTAATTTTCATAATCAAAATTATCCATTTTACTGCCTGTCAACTTCCCTACCTCTTGATTGATCATCAACTTTCCCCCCAACCCATAGATTTAACAGATAATTTCCATACTACCTTAATTTGCTTATGATACCATCATTTATGTCTAAATCATGTACCCATTTCAACCTTAAAATGTGAGATATTGATCTATGCCTAATTTCTGTCAGATTACTTTCAGATTTCTCCTGTAGATTTGGTCAGATTTTGAGTTCTTGCTCCAATACCTGGAATCTTTGAATTTATTAAATACTAGCTTACTATGCCTATTAGAATGTTTGGCCTTCATTTTCAAAGAAGAGCACTACATCAGGGAGGTAATATGATCATGATATGGATTTCAGTGGGGGGAGGGGTGGCTGTGCTGAGTCATCAACCTCACTTTCTCCTCCCGAGTCATCTGGATCTAGCTGTCTGGCCAGATAGGAATCAGGATGACTAGATATGGCCCCAGATACGAGGCAATCAGGGTTAAGTGACTTGCCCAAACTCACACAGCTAATAAGTAGCAAGTCTCTGAGGCCAGATTCAAACTCCCACCCTCTTGACTCCAAGACTAATGCTCTATCTACTGTACCACCTAGCTGCTCTACTGTGTTTATTTGTTACTATTAGTCATGTGCTCAATCTATTTAATGGATAAACTCCTTTATCTCTTATTCAGTACCAGATTTCTTTGGTATTTTCCACTTTTTTGTGTAGTTTAAAATACAGTACTGCTAGGTGCCCTCACCTTAAATTTTTTCCATTGATTCCTTTAATATTCTAGAACTTTTGTTCATCCAGATGAATACTGTTTTCAGTTTTTCTAATTCTCTGAAGTAATTCTTTATCATTTTGATTGGTATGACACTGAATAATTAATTCAAGTGACAGGAAAACAGAAAACTGAGGGGAGGTAGCATGGAATTTTACAGATAGTTTCTCAGAGAAACGTGTCATATATCAAATACATAGGGAACTTTGTGAATTCTATAATTCTCCAAAAGATAAGTGGTCAAAAATGATGAACAAGTGATTTTGTGAAAAAATTAAAGCTATATAAATCATGGGAAAATGTTCTAAATCATTATTGATTAGAGAAATGTAAATTAAACAAACTTTTAGATAACATCTCACATATATCAGCTGGTGGAATCATGAACCAATCCAGCCATTTTGGAGTGTAATTTGGAATTACACCCAAAGCATTTTCAAACTGTGAATACCCTTTCACCACGGAATATCACATTAGGCCTGTTTCCCAAAGTGATCAGAGAAAAAGGCAAGAAATCCATATATATTTCAAGTAACACTGTGTGTGGTGCCAAAAAACCCCTGGAAATTGAAGTGATATCTGATTGGGGAATGACTAAACAAATAAGGTATATGATCATGATGGAATACCTGTTATAATAAACGATGAGATGGTTGGTTTTAGAAAAACATGGAATGACTTATGAAATAATAAAAAGTGGAATGAACAGAACCAAGAGAACATTTCATATGGAAAAAGCAATATTGTTTGAATAACAACTGTGAGTGACTACAGTATTTTGAGTATTAAAAATATTCAAATAAACTGTAAAGATTCTATGAAGAAAAATGTTATCCATTTCTGTTTGTTTGGGTTTTTTTTTTTAGTTTTTGCAAGGCAAGGGGGTTAGGTGGCTTGCCCAAGGCCACAGGGCTAGGTAATTATTAAGTGTCCTAGGCTGGATTTGAACTCGGGTACTCCTGACTCCAAGGCCACTGCTCTATCCAGTGCGCCACCGAGCCGCCCTAACACTTCATGAATTTGCTTATCATCCTTGCACAGGGGCCATGCTAATCTTCTCTGTATCATTCCAATTTTAGTATATGTGCTGCCGATGTGAGCACTGTTATCCATTTCTGGAGAAACAACTGATAAATTGATTAATATTGGAACAAAATCAAATAAGTCACTTATAGGTCATTAATCAAGTAACAAAAGAAGAATTATATGATCATCACAAAAGAAAGGCATTCATCATATATATATATATATATATATATATATATATATATATATATATATATATATATTGAATATATCACTAGTAGATCACTTAACAAAGTTCCTATAAAAGTGTTGCCCATTGTCTTCAACTATTCAAGCATAATGAGAGACCTGGAGCTCCTTTTGGCTATTTTGCTTTCAGCAGACCAAGAAATAATGGGGAGACACTGAGGCTTAATTCTCCATTCAGTCAAGTTTTAAGGATGATTTCACTTTTTAAGAAAAAACATCCATATTTCATGGGGAAGACATTAGGATATTGCTCTCAACAAACCTTTTTAAACTTCCTTAGGATGATTAGACTTGCTTTACATTAATATTATATGAATTGATTATTATCAACAACATCATTTCTCATTTCTTATTCCTCCCACCTTATACATTATATGACAAGATAGTCATTTTAGTCCATCTTTCCATCAGAAATAAAAGTCCTCTACACTGTTAAGGATGAAATACAGAATAAAGTTCCACTCATTTGTTCCTTGTTTTATGAAGGATTATATTATCATGTATGGAAAGTCAATAGTTATCAGCAGACCTTCTTTTGACAGAGATTGATTTTCAGCATATGTAAAAGTAATTAAAGTCCAACCCAAATACTAGATATTATTTTATCATGTCAACCTTTTGATTTGTTTACCAAACTATTCAACTATTTCCTTTTTCCATCCAGATGGTCTATACAAAATTCCAAATACAATATCACTTTTGTTTCTGTGTTTGTGGATCTTTGCCCAAAACTTCTCCACCAAACTTCCCTCTTGAAGTTTCTGGATTTTCTCATATTAATATATTCTGAAAATATAATATCATAATTCCCCTCCTTCTTTTAGCTAACTTGATTTTTCTAGAATAAGGCATATAGTACCTTTATAGAGTTATATTCCTGTCAAGGGTTTTATCCTACAATCTCATTGATATGAATGATAAATTAGCCTCTAATCTACTAACCAATCCTCTTAGATTCATTATGGAAATTTATAAACACCCATCCCCCACCCGGCCACACTTTCATTCTAGTTGCTAATAAAAATGCTAAATACAGTAGATCTAAACACTTTTTGTATTGCACTGAGTACTAATAGATTCAATAAGCATAGAAAAAGAGGAAAATGCAATTTAAATTATGAAATTAAGAAATTTTCTTTGAATAAAATGTGAAAGAACAGAATCTATGATGATAGTAGAAAATAAATTTTTAAATAAGAAAAATGAGAGTGAAGAGAAAGAGGGGGAAAAGGAAGTGTTGATCTATAATTTAATTTAGATTAAGACTCTGACTAGAATAACTGTTATTTTATTTTCCTTTTATTCTATTAGAACTTTACTTAAGTTGTATTTTGTTCAAGACTTTAAAATCTTTGTATGTCCTGGAAACAGAAGCACAAATCACTTCAGTAGATCTAAAAAGGAGACAAAATTGTCTTTCTTGTTTCCAATCTTCCTTATTTCTTCTTTCTCATTTATCTTTATTCTTCAACTTTTTTTGTCATATATCCTAATTTCCTCCTCATTTCTATAAAAGTTATGTTCAAGAATTAACCACAATTGGTGCACATACACACACACATATGCACACATGTGCACACACATATGCGCACATACAGCGCACACACCATGCATATGGGTATGTTGTATATCTATATACATGTGTATATGTATGTGTATGCATATACACATATGATATATTGTAGTTAATGCTATCTCACAAAAACACTGAGAAGGGATGAGCAAATTCTGTAATTACTGTCTTCTTGTTTTTATAGATGAGGAACCTGGGTATCAGAAATTCTAAGGAACTTGACTCTGATGCCACAGAAAGCAGGTATCTGAGATAAGATTTGAACCCTGCTCATCTTCATTCCAAGTTTAATACCCTAGAGCTATAGAGTCATTCTCAAATAAAAACTGGGGGTCACTAAACTATACATAAGAATACCTGTGAGTGGCATACTGACCTAAAAAAATATCTTTTCTTTGATTTTCCCTCTCCAATTTTAGAAAAAGTCTTGGTTTCAAATTACAGAGATTACAAACATTCAAATACATTGAGAGACTTATGTGGGGGACTTCCTGACATCACACTTTCTTATTTAAAGGAATCCTAATCTGTTTGCAATGCTTAATCTGTTTGAAAGTCCTAGAGAAATCATGGAGAAAAAAACCTTTAAAGAGTCTCTGAGTTGAGAGGGACAAAAGTGATCATTCAGTTCATGGGAAGCTCAATGCAAATATTTCTTCTAGAACAAACTCAAACAAGCAGTCGGCTTTTGCTTCAACATTATAAGGTATAAAAATGGATGGGACTTAGAGTTAGGGGACTTGAGTTCAAATGCTGTCTCTGCTTATGTCTTTTCTTGTAACTTTGGATAAATCATTTCACTTCTCTATGACTTTGTTTCCTTCTCTTTAAATTGTAGAGTTGGATTAGATAATCTCTATGGCATCTTCTAATTGCATTTCTATTGACTGGAGACTCAGAATTTCACCCCATTCAATTTTAATAACTTTCACTGTTAGAAAATTTTTTCCTTATGTTGAGTTGATTACCAGTAATATCCATCGATTGGATCTCTGTAGCCATTTGTGATGATATAAAGAATTCATCTATGTAGATTCATTCAATTATTTAAAAAAAAAGACATCATGTACTCCTCCCCTTTAAGATTTTCCTCTTTAAATGAACTCGTCCCAATTGCAATTATGTTGTGAGATTGTTTCAAGCCATCTCAACATCTTGGTAATCTTAATTTGATTTCTCTGTAATTTGATAGCATTTTTTTTTGTAAATCAATGCACAATTTAGAACATACTACTATAGTTCTGTTTTGAATAACTCAACAGCAAAGTGTGACTATTTAATACAACCAAAACTAGATTTCATATATCTATTTATGTATACTAATATTTCATTGGACCATTTAATGATCATATCACAAAATTAATTCGTTGAGCTTTTATAAAGTTTCTTTCATTATATGACTTATGTAACATATATGCTTAAATATGTCTATGACTACATATTTACTCATATTGTTTCATCTTGATAGATTCTACTCACTAGTTCAGTTTATTGAGTGTTTTTTGTATTATGATTTTTGTCATGCAATATGTTAATGATTCTTCCTAACTCCTTAAATTTGATTAAAATGCCATCTGTCTTCATCCAAGTAAATAGTAAAAGGATTAAACATGTCAGGGACTAAACAGAAGTACCCATTTGGCATGATACTTAAGAAATCTCTCCAAGTTGATTTATCACTTAGCCAATGCTTGGATACATCTGTTCAGTGAACTACAAGTCTAGCTTGTCAACTCAACATTCTCCCACATTTCTACATTTTTTAAGAAGGGATAACCTGAAAATTATTATTAAATACCCTTTCTAAATGTTAATAAATTGATAAATATTTGTATGTATAAATCCATATATGTAAATATATACTCATACTTATAATATTTATTATCACCTTTGGGGAATTCACCTTTATCCCACTTATTTCCTTCATTTATGATCCCCATTTATGATCCACCATAAAGCTACAAAAAAACCTTTGTTATTGATGATATTATTGTGACCCCTTGCAGTTTGCTAAGGCTCCAGCATTACTCTTATTATTAGAAATAGATACCTTAGGGTCCCTTATAATTTTTAAATATTTTGCATTCTGAATTAATAAAATAATTGTGAATACAACATTAGTTTCTTCAAATACTCCCCCCTTGTGTTTTATTGCAATTATGCTAACAAAATTCAGTTTTAAAAATACCCAATTTTTCTTGAGGATCATTTAAAGGGAGGGAGGCAGCCCCATTGTAAAATGCCTGTAGTGTGGGTCTCAATTCTGAATGCTGTATTTTATAAAGGAAATATTTAGAACCTAGTACATATTCAAAACTTGAATACACGGTGATATGGACACTATAGATAGTGTCCATATCACCTTGTATATATATATATATATATATATATATATATATATATATATATATATATACACATATATGTGTGTGTATAACATGGAAGATGACATGATTAATGATGATTAATTGTCTGACAAATCTGATAAGCTAAAGGGCAGTGAATAAGTCCATGGCATGGAGGGAATAAAATATCAAGACCTCGTCACTCCTTCCTTCATAAAATATATTAATCTAAACTGTCTAATGAGGATAGACTAGCCTACTCAAAAGCTCAAAATGTGTTTGCCTTTATCCAAACCACAGAACACAACAGACACCTTGGTAGATTGCGTAGGATTTTGTAAAAAAACTAATGTCACTAGAAAGTCAGAGTACTGTCCACTGGAATCATTAACTGGAATCCTTCCAATTGGAATCTTTCCAACATATCCATTGGAAAATTTGTGATTACGGAGTGTATTTTCTATATGTGTTTTTGTAGATTAATTGAGGGCTATCCTCTTCCTGTATGATTGTCACCTTGAATAGGATCCAGGATGCCTATTACATATATTGGTGGAAACAAGAATATAGATTATATTTAACGATCTAAATATCCTAGAACAAACTTTGGTTGGGAACAATAAACCCAAGAGGGAATTATTGGATCACCTCACCTCAAGACTAGGTAAGACCAATTTGGGGGAGACCAGGGATATGGAATACATACAAATATGCACATACATAAATACATATATATATATTTATGCATACATACATAAATGCACATGCCTATATCGTGTACATATATGCATGTTTGTATTGTGTATATGTGTGTGCACACATGTGTTTGCATGTGTGTGTGTATACATCTGTATTAGAGAATGATCTGGGCTTGGTTATCCTAAATAAGAAAAGGTTTAGGTAGGGCAACTAATGGTGCTCAAATAAATGAAGAGTTCTACTGTGGAAATGGAATTCAAGTTTTCAATTTGAGTCTTAAAGGCATAAAAGTGACCACAAGGCAGCATTTCAAAGGAGGCACATTTCAACGTGACTTAAAGAAAGAATTTCTAAAAATTAGAAATATGCAAAAAAAAGTGAAACAGGTCATCCTTGGGTACAAGAATTTCTCCATCAATAGACTTATTCAATAAGATATTACATTGTTGGATAATGCAGACTTAATTCATGACTGGATTAGGAATTGGATTGGATAAACAGCAAAGACTTTACTAATCATAAGATTATGCTTATGGTTTATTTTAAGGATGAAACTGACCTTGAATATCTTTATCTCAAATAAAATCATCATAAATTTAAGTTGCCAAACAAATGATATTCTTAAATTTTAGAATAGTACACTATGTCAAGCATTCCACTATTTTCCTGATATGAATTCTATAGGACAGGTTTGATTTTTCTAAGGCTCTTGATGTTTCTAGTCAATGAACCAATATTTTCTTATTAATAGAAATTATGTCCAGAGTTGAAGTTACTTTAATTTTTCCCCAGTCATACTAATATGTTCCCAGTTTTATTGATGTATTATTGTTTTCATAGTCCAAAACATACATGCCTTTTTTCTATCTTTTAGATAGATGTGTGAACTGGAAAAAAAAGACTAAGAATTGATGACTGGACATTTTTGCACATTTACATGAAAATCAAGGATAATTACTAATGTTAAGAAGAGAAAAATATAGTCAATCCCTTTTCCTCAGACATATAACAGGATATAATGTAAATACATTCCTAGAATATGTTGCAGGTATACACATTCCTAACACATATGTATAGTTATCTACATATGCACTATTGAATATGTATACATATTCATATTATATACATATACATGAGAACAGATATATAGGCATATGCTACAAAATAGAATACAGATAAGAACATTGACTTCAGAGTCAGAGGGCCTTGGCTCAAATTCTGCCTCTGGCATAACCATATATGAACTTCCATAGTCCCAATATCTTCCTAGGCAATATGAATGGTTTAAGTTAAATTGCTTCTGGTGTGCTTTCCAGGCTAAAATCAATACAAATACAACTGTATACACTGTATACACACATATAAATCTATCTACATATCTTCTCATATTTATTTAAAAGAAAGGATTAAAATCAAAGAATCTATATTTCTATATTGAACTACATTAAAATATTTTAAAGAAATGGTTATTGCATACTACCAAAGATCTTAATGTCTTTTGGATTTCATTGACTAATTGTTTATGATGTCTATAGATCCAAATCATAAAAATGTCTTTATTATCCAGAGACACAAAGAAATCCCACCAAAAGAAAATTGGTAGGAAATTATTTTAAAATAAATAGATATGTAACTTTTTGTTCAGTCAGTGACCAGAGAAATATTTGTCAAGTTCATGAAACAGAAGAACAAGGACCCATAGGAAAAAAAAGAACAATCATTCCAAATTAGATGCTAAGCATAATTTAAAGCAAAATTTCCCTAATATTATATTAAATTCTTAGTTCAAGTCACCTTCCTTAAATGTGATTCATTAAACCCTGATTAACTTTAGGTTGGAAAGAATCATCAGGGAATAGGGTCAGAGGCTTTCAACATATTTGCCATCTTTCTCGAGATAGGTTTTCTCAAGAAACATTGATCAAATATCTGATTCTACACTACTTTTAAAGATCTTTGGAGTAGGGTTCTTAGGTTTCCTGTTAGATTAGCTGCTCAGGAAGTGTTAGCTTCCTGCTGGCTAGCTTATCCTCACCCAGGAGAACATTGAAGAAGCAGGAGACAATAATGGAAAATTCTCCAAGTTCTCCAAGATCTCCAAGATTTCTATTTATTAAATCAAATACAAGTGCTTAATTATCTTCCCCAGTCCCTGGTCCACTCCCACTCCCATGGCACTCTACAATCAACCAATGGAATAAGGCTCTGGTGCTCAAGGACACCAGGTGATGAATGTTTAGTACTCCCATATAAAATAGTCTCTTACATGGGGTGGGAAATTTACATTCTTATTCTAATTATGTCATGACTTGAATTTACATATATGTGAAATGATACCATTTGGCTACATAAGGAAGAAAACTAGCTTTTTTTGATAATTCTCTCTCTCTCTCTCTCTCTCTCTCTCTCTCTCTCTCTCTCTCTCTCTCTCTCTCTCTCTCTGTCTCTCTCTTTCTCCCTCCCATTCTCCCTCCATCTCTCTCCTTTCATATAGTAAAATTTTTCTTTTGACAAGGCAATGGGGCTAAATGATTTGCCCAAAGTAACACGGCTAGGTAATTACTAAGTGTCTGAGGCCGGATTTGAATTTAGGTCCTCCTAACTTCAGGGCCCATGCTCTATTCACTGTGCCACCCAGATGCCCCAGTACACTAATTTTTAAATCATCTCTCCTTAATTTATTTTCCAGTCCAGTATTTTTTCTGATGAAATATTCCACATATATTTCTTCTATTTTTTCATTCTTTAGACCTTGCTTTATTCTTTCCTGATTTCTCATTGAGCCATTATGATGCATTTGATCAATTATATGTTTATAAAATCATTTTTTTCATGAATTTTTATACCTCCTTATACATTATGCTTTATATAAAGGTCTTTTATTCAGTAAAATTTTTATGCCCCCCTTTACCAAACTTTTAATTCTCTTTTCATAATTTTATTCCTTTCCCAACTCTAGCACTCATATCTCTTTCTTTATCTTTTAGGAATTCTTTGGGGGTTTACCTCCAAGCAGAATCTTCATTTTGTGGCTTTGCTTGTAGCTGTTTTCACAACATCGGGTTCATCTAATTTGATGTCTTATGCCACTGTAGTAGCTTTTTATGGTTAAGTTCTTTTTCTGTTGTTTATTCATTTCCCAACCTATTTCTTCACTTCAGCTTGGGGTGGAGAAATACATTGATAGGTTTCAGGTATTTCTCCTTTAGAGATATTCTTTTTTTTTTACTTTTTTCAAAATATTACTATAGGCAATCTATATTTAGAATTTTTATATTCTAATTAAATTTATTCATAGTTCTTTTTATGATAGAGTTTGCCTTTTGCTCTATTTTGAAGTTGTTTTCTAATTGTTAATGCTTGCTTTGTAGTCGAGAACATATTTCTTTAGCTGCTAGTTTGTTTTCCTTTGTGATTTAGTATTTATATAATTAATGCTAATATTGTTTATGGTATTACATTCACTTTGAAGATTTACTCTACTTAGTTTCTCTTTTTAGTATGTCTCTTAATTTATCTGCTTCAGGGAGAGGTTTTTAATTTAGGAAATCTTTTTTTTTACCCTTTTTATGTTCATTCCACTGTCATACAATTTCTAAACTATACTACTTGGCTGGTGGATACACCTTTGAAACTAGATTTCATCATTGAGTTCACTAGTTTACTTCTCTACCTGAGTAAATTCTTCAATTTCTTCAAATTCTTCATTTCAGGTTTCCTGACTTGAACTGAGTTACAGTCCCTTTTCCTTCAAGTCTGGTATCTATCTATACTGGTATCCACCTGCAATTTCATTGCTTTATTTTTCTCTTTTCCTTCTTAGTTAAAGTGATTTGGTGATGAGATTTTAGGGAGAAAAGGGGAGGAAAGGAATTAGTGTTCCTAGCAAATTCAACCAATCAGGTCCCTAATTTAGAGCCAGGCCCCAATTAGAAAGTAACATATTTTAAGTCCTTTATCTTCTTTTCCCTCTTTGTAAAGGACTGAAAGTCAGTATCTCCCTTTTCTTAAAAAAGTGAAGGTGGGGGGCAGCTAGGTGGTACAGTGGATAGAGCACCAGCCCTGGAGTCAGGAAATACATGAGTTCATATCTGGCCTCAGACACTTAATAATTACTAGTTGTATGGCCTTGGACAAGCCATTTAACCCCATTTGCCTTGGGAAAAAAAAACATGAAGGTGGCAGTTCAGTAGAATCTCCGTAGGAGTAGCAGACTCAGGATCTAGATGGTTCCTAGGCACAAGTCTATGAATTAGCTTGCACTTCTGCTTCAGACATTAGGAGGTAAATGAGAGAAAGCTATTGAGAAAACTCAGAGTCTTAATAATGTTCAGGGTAAAATAGATTATTGAAATTAATTTCATTTACTTATTAATTTATTCATTTAACTTTCCATTTTCCTTTGAATTATTAATGATAAATAACTGGAAAATTGATTCTGTATACAGAAATAGAAAAATAAGATAATAAATCAATGAATCTCTATTATATATATATGTCTTTGGTATTTATTAAATTTACCATAATAGAACCATCACTGCTCTTCTTGAATTTGTCCTGAACTTCTCTCTGATGTCATTTGTGTTTTTTTAAATGACTACTTTTCATCACCTCTGCTCTCCCATAACACTGCTCTCCAAGAAAATACACACCCTTTCTTATAACACATATGTATAGCCAACAAACACGTCTAAGCATTTGTTATATATGAAAAAGAATGTCTCATTCTGAACCTCTAATTCATTACATCTTCAAATAAGCTGAAGGCATGCTTCATCCTTTGTGATATATATTCATAATTCCTTATTTCATTGATCAGAATTTAAAGGTCCTTCAAAGGTGTTTTCCTTTACATCATTATAAGTCATTGTAATAATAATTCTGCTTCTATTTATTCTATTTTAAATTAAGTAAAATTTTCTTTAGATTTTTATTGAAGCCTGCTGACAGAGCAACAATGTCCCTTTATTTTTGAAAGCAAGAATTATTCTGGCAGTGGCTAAAGAGAATTGTGAACATACATTAAATCCTTATAACTAAGGTCAGATTAAGCTTCCCTTTTTTTTTAAACAGTAAACACAAACACTTCCTCTATGAATTAAATCTATGTTGAATCTGATCCTACTGTTGCCAACTTGACTGTACAAGAAGTTGAATGATGCTTGGACTTGGTTTCACTCTGGACATATTTTCTTAAATCTTTATACTTTTTGCTGTATTTGATCTAACCATAGGAAGTCACAGATAGGTTAGTAAGATAGAATGCAGTTAGTTCTTCCTTTTATTTTCTCATTAAACAATGTTTTTTTATCTAAAAAGATGCTTATATTTGTCATTTTGCCACAGTAATAATTCTTTATGGAAAAAATACTTTACTATTTAATTCCTGTAATTGATAATTTGAACTATGTCAATGCCATTTTATCTTCCCTATTACTTTCCTGTAATTTATGACAGTACAATTTTATCTTCAATTAAAATGTATCACCATATCCATTTTCTTTCATCTCTGTTTCATTTTTAATTCTAAAATAAAATATGAAGTTCTTCCCAAGTAAAACTTATTGGAGACACATTGGAACTTTCTGGAGCAGCTTAAATTAAATGTTTCCTGGAAGGTGACCTCAAACTCCTTCCCGTTCTGTATTTTTATGAGATTATTTTTGCATGATAAAGATGAATCATCTTCACTGCAGTTTATGATTCATTACATAAAAATACTGGCATAATAGAGAGAAAACTGGTCAGCCTACTTAGGATAATGATCATAACTTGGTGGGAACAGCAGGAAGCTGTGGTTGTTGGCAGTGGGTGAAAGCTAGAATGAAAAGGACTATGTGGGGCTTAGTATGGTAACAGATGGTGAGTGATCCTCTTGTGGCCAGGATTCACAATCCCTGAAAAAGGCAGATTCTGAATAATACAGAAGAAACAAAACAAATATTTAATGCCTACTGTGTGTCAGATACTGTGCTATACTTTGCAAATATTTTCTCATTTGAATCTTATAACACTATTACTATTATCCTCTTTTTACAGATGAGGAAACTGAGTCAGAAGTTAAGTGATTAAACCAGCGTCACCTAGCTAGTGAGTCATTGAGACTGGACTTGAATTCAATTCTTCTTGACTCAAGATCTATCAATGGTACACCTAGCTGCTTGTGAAAGTACTGTATAACAAAAGATAACAGAAATATCCAGGGAATTCCCTCTGGAACAAATACTACCAGGACCCTGTAGTCCACATGGTATTCTACTATAAAAAGACCCCACTTTCCTCTCTTTGCTTTGAAGCAATGCAATACAATAGCAATAGCAATAAAATGAGTAGCAAAGTGGATAGAGTGCCAGATATGTAATCAGAAAAACTTATCTTCCTGTGTACAAACCTGACCTCAGACATGTCCTAGCTGTGTGATCCTGGGGAAGTTATTTACCCCTGGGTGTATCATTTCCTCATCTGCAAATTAGCTGGAGAAGGAAATGGCAAACTATTATGGTATCTCTGCCATGAAAACCCCAAACGGGGTCATGATGAGTTTGACATAACTTAAACAACTGTACATAAACAGTAAACACCAGTTGAGAAACCATATTTATTCCTTAATTTTTCCTCAATTTTCAGAATAAGAGAGACTAGTGATAACCTCAGGGCTATTGTTATGAAACTGCTATTTGTTGTCCCCACAGTTCAAATGACTTGATTTTCTTACAATGTGATCAAGGCAGAAGGGATAGATCATATTTTCATTAGAATTGGTACTAGGCAAAGGTAATGATGGTAACAATATTTTTCACCTTATTGTACTTAACAAAGTTACCTCTGATTTCATACCCTCCATTATCATAATTATAAAAGGTAATGTTCAAGAGGTGGCTATGTGGTGTAGTGGATAAAGCACCAGCCCTGGAGTCAGGAGTACCTGGGTTCAAATCCGGTCTCGGACACTTAATAATTACCTAGCTGTGTGTCTTTGGGCAAGCCACTAAACCCCATTTGCCTTACAAAAACCTAAAAAAAAAAAGATAATGTTCAGGGTTTTTTTTGAAAATTTACTAAAAATAAATCTTTCTTTTCTTAAACCAAACACATATTTCTTTGGCAGTTATGAACAAGGTACTGTGCTATGTGCTACAAAGTCTACAAAAAAGAAAAAGGTCTAGTTCCTTATCTCAGTTTATGGTGTGGTAGAAAAAAATATAAGATTTAACAAAATAAGTAGGATATATATAAAACAAAATGAATAAAGTCAATAAAGGAGTAATAAACAAAATATTATATGATTTCATAAAAGAAAGAGATGAATTTTAGCCTGGGGAAATGGATGAGAATCAAGAAAGGATTCATTAAGTTAAGCACATGGGACCTGGTGTTTGAAGAACATATCAAGAATTAATATCATGAGAAATATAGTTATCCTTTCCATATAACAGGGGTTAGGGGAACAGTGTCTCCACAATCTGGAAAATCTGCATAAAAGGTTTTGACCCTCCCTTTGGACCAAAGAAGAAACTTGAATTCTTTTTTTCATCTTCTATGAGATGCTTCCAGTACCTTATTGTAAAATGTTGATTATTTGGTCATAGACTCTTTGTTGTCTGTTGACCTTCACATGCCATCTGAAACTTTCACAAATTTAATTTCTTATACTGACCCATTATATATTGAAACTGTGATGGGGAAAATTGTGATGTGGAAGGAATAACTGCATCTGGCAGTTACTAGGTGTTTGACTCCAGGAAAATCATTTTTTACTCTGTTCCTCACTTTCCTCACATATAAAATGCAAAGATAAGACTCAATGACTCCCAATGTCCTTTCTAGTTCTCACAACCACATGAGATTAAAAAGGTATTCTACCTTGACATGAATAGAGAATATGAGAAGGGAGGGTAGAGTAAAATTATCCTGGAATGCTAAATTTGAGTTAGATTGGGGAGAGTTGTAAATGCCAAGTGTTTGGCTCAATAAATGCTTGTTGACTGAATGACTACCTAAGGAACTTGTGATTATGTCTCTCAGCAAAAGAGAGTTCCTGAAAGTTTTTGAAAGGGTAGTTATGGGATCAGAATAGCCATTAAATTTCATCTCATTATTGTTGGTCCTTTATCCTAGCTTGTCAAAATTACTGGAGCCTTGACTCTTAACCATCTTGCATCATTCATAAATTTGACAGGCATTTCATATGTACATTAATTGATATCTTTACCAAAGAAGTGGTCCATTCTAAACTCTAAATCTCTGATTCTTTACTGAACAGTTATAGAATCAACAATAGCCACCTGCCTAGATCACTCCAGTAGGAGCCTCAATCCAAGACATCAGTGAAATTATTAATTAGGTCTTTTGGAGGGAATGGGGGTGGGGGGCTCTTTCAACAAATTCTGAATTCTAAATGTATTATCTTTTATTCTATGAATCTCATTCTTGTCTGCAAAAGACGCATGAAAGGTTTTCTTATTTTTTATTTATTTTTATTTATTATTTTTTTTAGGTTTTTGCAAGGTGAATGGGGTTAAGTGACTTACCCAAGGCCACACAGCTAGGTAATTATTAAGTGTCCGAGACCGGATTTGAACCCAGGTACTCCTGACTCCAAAGCCAGTGCTTTATCCACTATGCTATCTAGCAGCCCTTGCATGAAAGGTTTTCAAATGCCTTATTGAAATCCAGTTTTCCTAAGTTTATGGAATATTTCTTACTTGTCAGAAAAGTCAATGTTTAGTCTAATGCTAGAGGACTCATGGTGGCACTCCAGTTCTCTTTCTAAACACACACACACACACACACACACACACACACACACACACACACACACAAAACATTTCTTTATGGGAAAGGTTTTCTGATTTTGTCAGGAATCAAATTAAACTTACTATAATGTGCAGAATTCATTTTCTCTCAGTTATTTTTTTCTCTTGAAACATGGAAAGATTTTTTCCCTTCACTAATCTTGTAGTGTCTTTACCATTCTTCGTGATTTTAAAAAAAAAAATCATCAAAATATCTTACCAATTAAAAGTGCATGTGTAATTTCATTCAGTACCCTGAAAGATGTCATTCATCTGAGCTTTGTGAAAAACTCAATTAGGGGAGCTAGGTACTTCCATAACTAACTTCATTAAACTTAAATTTCTACTTCCTGTTAATAATTTTACTTTGCTCCCTCCAATCTGAATTTTTTTCACATTGTCAGAGGAAATAAAAGGAAAAGAAGAGTTTGGAAATTATCCTTTTTCTTCCATTGTTTTTTCCTTCTTCTAACCCAAGCAGAAAATATATACTTTTATTCATTTTATTCTTGTACCATAGAGTAAGAAGCAATTTTCATTGTCCTCAATGTACAGTTTCAGCTAATTCTGTGATTTGCACCCTTGACAAAGTTCTTAAAGAAAAGTGACACTCAAATTTAAAAAACAAGTAAATAAATATATAGGAGCAACTAGATGGTGCAGTGGATAGACTACCAGCCCTGGAGTCAGGAGGACCTGAGTCCAAATCCGCCCTCAAAACTTAATAATCACCTATCTGTGTGACCTTGAGGAAGTCACTCACACATTGACAAAAAAATAAAAATTAAAAAATAAATTATGAAGAATGACACTTATTTGTATTTATTCCCAGTATTCTGTCCTAACTTCATATTCAATAATGTATTTTTGAATGAAAGTGTGTTGATGCATTTCCAGTATATTTATATGGATTTCTTCAAGCAGCCTTTCTTTAATTCTGAATCAAAATAATTGCCATCTTCAAAATTTGTAATTCAACTCATGTAGTTTTATGTAGAGGGATTAAATTTTTATAATACTAGAATTTTAGATCAGGAGATCTTAATTCTCCTTTGAAACATGTTCTCAAAGAATGGGCATCAAGCAAGATCAGAGTTCTAATTCAAGGCAGAAAAGTTGACTACAGAGACATGACACAAATTTAGTGAGATGATCCTTACTATGGAAATTCATCTAGAAAGATATTGTATAGGGGCAGCTAAGTGGTACAGTGGATAGAACATGGTTCCCTGGAGGCAGGGGGACTTGAGTTCAAATCTATCCTTAGACACTTAAATATTACCTAGCTGTGAGGCCTTGGATAAATCATTTAACCCCAATGGCCTTGCAAAAACCTAAAAAAGAACGAAAAGATACTGTGAAACATATAATGTACCATTAGCTTCATTTTTCAGATACTTTTTTCTATAGATTGTTTTTTCACATATAACTTTCATTCTTTTCTGCTCTGGAAGAACATTCTCCTTGACAAAACAAAGAATAGAAAATTATATTGCTCAGTTTCTTTTGGAGCACAACTGGTAGACTGCGTTGGGCCTGAAAAAAGGAATATATCTTTCTAAGTTCAATTTATGTCTCTTAAATACACTAGCCTCAGTTTCCTCATTTGTAAAATGAACTATAGAAGGATATAGCAAATCATTCCAGTATCTTTTCTAAGAAAATTCCAAATAGGATCACAAAAGTCAGACATAACTACTCTAATGGCAGGAGGAACCTAGAATTTTTACATCCATTGTTATTTCTTGACATTGGCAAGAAACACAAGAGCATTTTTGGCAAATCAACACAAAGTTACACTTTCACCCATTCTTGCTGGAAGCAACAGTCTTAGTTCTCAATTGCTCTTATCAGTCACTTTGTAGCTAACTCATGATTAACTGCCTTGGCAAAATGCCTATTTACCACACCTGTTCTCTGTGCTGGGGATCCTTGGTAAAATATTATTTATAGTGTAATTTCCATTTTTGCCTAGGATTTTCTGCCTTTTCTCACAAAAGGATAATAGTTTATTCAGCTGTCTTTAATCTATAATGAATAGATTACTGCCAAAGTCTTCCCAGCAATAGAAGCTGATCTTCTGGTGGGTGTGAAAGGTCTCAAGGAGAAATCCCAGTGCTAATTTCACCTGGTCTTTTCCTCTTTCTTGAGGATCAGACTTCAGGGAATTTATTCTCTGTCCTGCCATTTTGTCCCAGCTGCTCCCATTTTTTATGGTATTCTATTTGCTTTCTACAAGTCCTAGGCTCTAACATCTCAGTCATCCACATAAGATAAAATCGATAAAGAATGGATATTGTTCATATTATGGAACACCATGCCTTTGTGTTGCCTGTTCCCTCTGCCTGGATTGTTCTCCCTGTTCATCTCTTTCTGTTGGAATTCCTGATACCCTTAACAAATAAGTTTAAACATCATCACACAAAGAGAAAACAGGTTCTATACAAGGTAACTTGGGTGCAGAAGGTGGTGTTTTAGGGAAATTTCTGGCAAGACACAGAGATGAATGATGAGAAAAATCCAAATACAAGGGACTTCTTGGTATGCATGATGTATTTATATATGTACGTACAATTACATGTGTATGTGAACTGTATACACATGTGTGTCTAACTTGATATATATCAAGTGACATATGAATCAACAAGTTATAGATTTATGTGTGTATGTATGAATAGCCATGTATATTTGACACCTTGTCCCCTCAAACCCCATCAAAGTATAAACTTCCATGAGGACAAACATTGCTTGATTTTTGTGATGTTTGTACACAATGACAGGTACAAAGAAGATGCTAATTTCATTTTTTTAATTAAGTTCATCAATGGGTACCCATATTTTGGATAGATTCCAAAGTATCTAAAGTTTTCTCAGAACTGAATAGGACTCTGTAAGTACTGTGCACTAACCAATTGTGCTGAAATCACTGTTAGAAAATTCAGTGATCATATGCTACTCCTTCAAAAAAAGCTAGACATTTTTAATACCATTACTTTTCCCATAATGAATGCAAATCACAGAAAATCCTTGTGGTATTACTTATCAAACCATCCTCATCAAATTATGGATGGGTTCAAGACATATATGAGACCACAAGAGAAGTGAGAAGCAGAAAAAAGATTTCTGATATAGGGACACATTGACTTGTACCCCATCTTCTATTTTGCTGGGCTTCATGAAGAGAGATTGAAAGTAAGCCATACCATTTGATTATTTGATAGTGACTAGAACAGAGCCAGTAACCAGCAGCCTGTGAAGTTAAAGAAGAGCATGATCAAATAAAGTGAGAACTAAACCTGCTCATGAAATATGGAAATAGGCACAGGGAGCTTGGGGGAGATGAGTTGGAAACAAGAAGTTCAACAGATATAAAATGCATAGCGATACATGGAGTAGAGTTGGATTGGAATGAGCTTTCATATGAACAAGTTGATGAGACTGGCTTGAATTATCCAAGCTTTTGTGGGAGCAAGCAGCTGACAATGCCAATTCCTGAATTTCTCTATTCTCTCAGAAAGCTTGTGGTGACAATTTCAGAAAACTCCCAAACCCACAACTTCTTACTTCATTCTTTCCCTCCCCCTTCACCTATCAGAATGTGTGTGGAGGTGGAGGTAAAGGTACAGTCCTGCAAAAACAGTTTCGTTGTAGCTTGCTACTTTGATTCTTTGCAATTTAAGTGAAATGATGCTATGTTTTTATAATTACCTTATTTTTCTCCAATAAATCACATGACCATGAAAACATAAATTGTCTAGGCCATATGCATTAGGTAAATAAAACAAAAATAATATTTTCACAGGTTTGGATGTAGAACACCTGGAGCTTCCCACAATCCTCATGATTCCAACTATATTCTATTTTCTTTTGTCTGTAGTGTTGTCTATCAACAGGATGCATATTTAACTGTACATATACATATATGTATATATATAATGTGTGTTTGTGTGTGTATGTGTTTATTTATGTATTGCATGTGTTTATAGTCAAATGTATTTGTTGTCTTTTTCTTCATCCCACCACCACTATCAAAATGCAAACTCCATGAGGATAGGCACTGTTTGATGTTTTTAGTGATTGTACTTCCATTGATTGACCCATAGTAAACACTTGTCCAATTCTTGTTGGATCATTAAACTCATCCATCATCACCTATATTTTCAATAGTGTATGAGTTTTCTCAGAAATGAATAGAGCAGAATCACTTTTAGAAAAATCTATATGGTTTTCTGAAATGTGAGTGAATATCATTCTAGCAATTATATCATATGTTCACTAGCCACTATTTATACCACCTGTAATACCAATCCTAGAAAAAGTGATATTCCAAATAACCAAAATATCAAAAGAAATGCACATTAGGATTAAATAAGTGGCAACATTTCAACAACTATAACTTGTGAGCAGTAGAATATCTTCTGCAATCCATTTTTTGAGGAGGGGGAGAGGAGATTGAGGTTATTTCTACTACATATAGAGTGAATATGAAGTGGGGTAGAGTGAGGTACCAGGAGAAAAACAGACTAGATAAGAAACCTGAGAAACAAAGCTTCTCTGATGTTAAGACCTAAGATTTGTCTGCAACATAAGTGAAATAGGGAGAGAAAGTCTTGGGGGGGGGGAATGAAATGCGTGTAGGACTAGAAATGGAGTCAGGATATGAAAATGATGAACAATCTAAATTTCAAACTAATATCAATTAAAATTATTCAAAGAACCGGATGAAAGTCAAAAGTTCATTAGGGAGATCTATTTGTCAGCTCAACAAACAATCATACACTGAGCATGTGCTATGTATTGGCTACTGTACTAAGCACTGAAGATAGAAAGATAACTAGGGATAGCAAGACAAAACTTTGCAAAAGAGAGAATTTTACTTGACATGAAGAAAAACATGGAAATCATGACAAACCTTGATGATGTTAAAGAAAATTTGAATGAAGGCCTAGAGACCCTCATTGACAATGTGCTGAAAAAGGACAAGCTTGCAATTTCAGGGTGTCTTTAGTCCCAAAGGAGGCACAGACTATCAGACAGACACTCAGAATTACAAGTTTGTCTTCGGAAGTCCTTGGGAAAGATGGAGTTGGAAGGAGTAACAATGGTCACTCACTACTGAAGACATAAGTCTTATGACTTTCTTAATACCAACATAGTCTTAGATCTATCTAAATGCAATAAAACTTTATGGATGTGCCCTCACAGCAAACATCTGACATTTAATAGACCATTAAGGAAAGAAAAGAGACAGATAAGAAATGAGGACTAAGGAAAAGTGTGGTGTAGAATGCTAAACCAATCATAGACTTATTCTTTTCTTAAATATTATTCACACAGTTGCTATTGCCAGATGTATTTCTCTCCATACTATTCCTCCATCTCCATGTATTCTATTCTTTCTCTATTTTCACCCTGTCCCTACTCAAAAGTGTATTGCATTTGACTATCCTTTACCATGATCTTCCCTCCCTTCTATCAACTACTCCCAAAGGAAACTCTTTTCCACGATTTTGAGAGTTTTTGCAATTGTTTTCAGGGATCCTTCCCAGGGTCCTAAATTCTCCAAGGTCTTATAGAGGCTCTGAGCACTCTCCTGGTCTGTGCTCTGGTATGTGGAGGACAACAAGCCCTCGCCTCTGCCCTGGAGCTGTGAGGTGAGCTATGGTGTGCTTCTGTTCCTTTTCCTGAGACTGGAGCCCCAGACTGCAACCCAGATCTGAGTATAGGCAAGCAACAGAATCCTAAGTGCTCTGGAAGCAGCTGCCAGATAACTCCCCAAGTTTGCTTCTGGTCTTCTGAGGCTGGATCTACACTGAGGTCTGCCCTGGACTGGGCCCACTCTAATGAGGCACAGTTTTCATGCTGAGCTTCCGAATTGTCTTTGGCAATACCCAGGCTGAGAAATCTGGAAATTACCACTTTTGCCATGGACCCAGGAGTCCCCAGGGACCCAGGTACTCTGAGGTCTAGAGCTGGTATGGTACAGGCTGCATGGACCCTTTCTAAACCCATGGTAACAGACCCTTCCTGCAGATCTTACAAGTTGACTTGGGCTGGAAAATTATTTTACTCAGTCTTTTTGTGGATTCTGCCACCCTAGAATTTGCTTAGAGTCATGATTTAAAGGAATTTGGAGTGATTTGGAGGAGAGCTGGCTGTCTACTGTTCATATAAAAGCTGACTGAAATATTCTGTTTATTGGGTAAAAGGAGAGTAACCCCCAGAAGATCAAGAATGCCTCCCCTGTCCATCTCTACAACAGAAAAGGAAATAGGTTATTCTCCATCAATTACATGGGCATCTCTTTCTCAGTTGTTGCTATCAAGATTCTTTCTAATACTCATTAACTGACTGATTCTTTACCTAGAAGAAAGTCTACCTAGGAGTTAGTGTGGCATCAAGAAGACCTAAAAACAGCTGACATGGTGTTTGCTGGCCACCAACTACAGGGAAAGGTTAAGAGCAAAACAGAAATCTGCACACAATATTCATCAATCTAACCAAGGCTTTAATACTCTCAATCATGAGGGCTTGTGGAAGATAATGACAGAATTTGCTTATCTGAAGAAGTTTATCAGTATGTTATGCCAATTTCATGAGGGTACACTTTCCTGGGTTCTGGATAATAGATAATACTACCATGTTTTTCCTATCACCAATGAAGTGAAGCAGGGCTCTGTGCTTGCTTCCATGCTTTTTAGCATAATGCTTTCCAAAAATGTGTCATATACCTTCAATGAAGACAAAAACAACATCAAGGATAGCTATCACACTGACTTTAAATTATTTAAGTTGAAAAGACTATAAGCCAAAACTAAAAATGGAGGGAGAGGGGTGCGTAACTTTTCATTCACATATGATTGTGAAATCAACGTAGCCTCTAGGGCTGAGAAGCAATAGAGTATAGATCAATTCTCTATTGTTTGTATTAATTTTGACCTGACATCACCAAGAAAACAGAAATTCTCCACCAGTCAGCTCCATGCAATCAATGTATGGAACCATCACTTACAGAAAAGTAGAAATTTTAAATTTTGTGGTTAAGTTCACTCACCATGGAAGTACACTTTCCAGGAAAGTAACATAATTAGGTTTATTATGCTTATTCATCCATTGCCAGAGCAAGCTACACATTGGGAAGCTCAAAAAAAAAAAAGGCATGGGAAGGAAGGGATGTAAGTCTAGCTATCAAATTGAATGTGTATAGAGCTATTGTACAAACCTCACTGTATGTGCCATGCCATGAAATTGAAAAAACCTCCATTTGGATTGTCTTGGGAAGATTACAAAGATCACCTGGCAAGATAAGACCCTGAGGTCCCTTCTTGAGTCGAAATGCCTACCATTCCAACTCTACTGTGCAACTCCGAGAGACATGATATTTGATTGTCAAGCATACACTTGTCTAAAGACTTTTTTACAAAGAGTTCACACAAGGCAAGGGCTCAGAAGGGGGTGAGAAGTGATACAAGGACATCTTAATGTCTAATTGGATAATGTTAGCATCAATTGTGAGATATGGCATTGACAAAGGACTGTCCAGCATGGCATGTCCCCATCAAAAAAGGCACTATACTCTGCTCAGAGAAAACTTTCAGTAGCACAAATGGAACGTGAGATGTACAAATTAAGAAACAACTCCATCTCAAATGTGTATATGGATTATTTGTGCCTGCTTTGTAATAGAATCTTCTGAGATCATATTATTTTGATCAGCCATTTTGATATCATTTTGGTCTTCTAAGACCATGAAGGACAACAACAAATGCATAGAAATGAACACCACTTCTTAATTCTTGGTTGGGGTACTTAAGCCATTTTTCTCCATCTCATAAATCTCTCTATTTAAGCAACCACTCCTCTGTAACTCCTTCCCATAAAAGACATTGATCCAATTGTATGGTCAGAATGTTTAAATCATGCTGCTTCAGCTCATTTCTTCCATCTTTGCTGCTGAATTCATTACGTTCCATTTAAATCCATCTACCTATGTATTCTTTTTCTCTTTAATCATTTGATGAACTTGTTATTCATTCTATTTTCCATAATTACTATTTTTAAAACAATAACTTTTAAACTTGAGATAAGATATTATCCATTTATCTTTCCTTAATAGTATTTATTCACCATTTTTCTATTGTTTACAGTGCTTCTAAGTCAAATAATCAACTTGTATCTTTCTTAGGAATAACATTAAACCTTTTCTTTTACTGAAATTCTGCTTTTTTAATGACAATGAACCTCAGTTTACATACTATTTTACCTTAGATTTTAGTTTAAAGTTCTTTGGTTTTAGGTATATGTTATTCCAGTTAATTCTTTGATTTCTCATGGCTGGAGAATGATCTTGTTTCACTCATTTTTTTTCACCTTTGACCAATAAGAAAATTTGTTGTTTGAATTTGATTTTGTTTGTTTCATTTGCTTTCTTTTTTTCTGTACCAAATCTGCATACTTTCTTTATTGTAGTTTTGCTTTCTATAAAAATAAACACTGAACATACGTCTTATATTATTTTCTAATTTATATTATTTATCTTTTTGATGTGTCATATTTGGAAATCTGTGATCCTCATGTAACTTTTGTACATCTATCTTTAAGGTAAGTCTCTCTGGCTTATATAGAAGTTGTATCATTTTAAACTTAAGGATATTTATTTTACTCCTTCCACTTTTATGTTAGTCTTTCAGTTCTTTAGAAAAATTCTCTTAAGTATATTGTCAATATATCAAATAGATCAAAATATGGGGAAAATTCTAGTTCACTTGAAGTCTATTTAGAAAGCTTATCTAATTAAAACATGTTTGGCATGTCAATAAAAACTATATAAAATTGGGCACATTGTGTAGAAACAGTCTAAGCTTATTAAGTGTCTTCTTACCACTCAAATCCATTGTCACATTCCTAAACAGAACTGAATATGGCATCTGAGTCAAAGAGGGATTTGGACAAAATCATATTAATTGCTAGATTTATTTGGATGACATCAGGTTTTATAAGCATAAAAACACTTTGATGTGTGTGTGTGCCTCTGTGTGGAGAAATACATTAAGTAACTTCTTTACCTCATGGAAATTTTGTGTTTATGTCTATATATATAGACACACACACACACACACACACACACACACATATATATATACAGATACATATATATATATATGTATATATATATATATATATATATATATATATATATATATAGAGAGAGAGAGAGAGAGAGAGAGATGGAAAAAGGGACACAACTTTTAGAGGCAGAGATAGAGATATCCTTTAGAGACTAAAGACTTTGAGTTTGAATTGAGAAGTAAAATAGAATGAAGAGATGAAGGTGATACTTCAAATTATTTTAGTGCTCTTCTATCAATCCTGTATTATTCATATAGTTTTCAAGGAGAAAGTAATTGATTTACAAAGATTTTATCACACTGAAGGTGGTCAATGATATAAAGTTCCATGTGCATCCAAGTATTCATGATAAAACTACAAGTTAAAAAAAAAAAAACTACAAGCAAATTATTTGAAATTTACTATATGTCCAAGAATTGGGATTCAGCTGAAAAAACTACGGTACACATTGTGTATGAGAATGTATGTATGTATATTTATATGTGTGTTTGTATACATATGTATGTATGTTTATATATATATATATTATATATATACAAACATATGAATATATTTGCGTGTATCCGCACAATGCAATTATACAATAAAAATTGAGGGTTAAGAGACTTACCAGGGTCACACAGCTAGTAAGTGGCAAGTGTCTGAGGCCAGATTTGAACTCAGGGTATCCTGACTCCAAGGGTGGGGCTCTATCCATTGCAGCCTACATAATAAAATCTATAAATTAAGAAAAAAATGGGATGCTTGTATGAAAGGATGAAGCAGAAATGTATATACAGTAATCATGGAAATATGAATACAGACAACACTAAAAGGCAGCAGAACTAAGACTAATTACAAAAATAATGCTAGTTCTCAATTATTAAAGCTAAAGCATATGGTTTTATTTTCTGTAAACAAAAGGTAAGCTAGAAAAAATTAAGTAAATAGGATCTATACATCATATATAATGTCTACTATATGGTTTTTCTTAGTTAATTTTTTGATAGGAAATATGTTATGGAAGATATTATTTGTTGGGAAGTAACTAATGTCAGAATAAAATTTATCAGTCTTTAAAAGAAATGAACCTTATACTGTATTGCAAGTTGCCAAGGTCTCAGATAAAAAAGGGCACCAAAAGCCTAAATGATGATACCTCCTAATAACAAAAATCTGACTCAGATCTGAATACCTGGAAACTTTTAAGATATTAGCTATTCTTCCAAATTTCTCTGTAAGAGAAATAATTTCTTTTCTTATACAGAAAATGCAATATTTATATATGTAAGTTCCTTGGGAACAGGAATTATTTCTTCCTTTACTTCTTCATCCTCAGCATCATTAATAGTTCTTTATGTGTAATTGATTCTTTTTATTTATTTAAGAAAATGGGGTTAAGTGACTTGCCCAAGGTCACACAACTAGGGCATTATTAAGTGTATGAGACCCAATTTGAACTCAGATACTCCTGACTCCAGGGCTGGTGCTCTATCCACTGTGCCACCTAGCTGGGCCTTTGTAATTGATTCGTAACAAATGTTTGTTAGATTAAATTGGTTTTTCATTATATCATTCAACCTGAGATCTTTAAGGATCTGTGATACTGTATATTTAATGTACATTGGATAATTGAATTTATAGTTTGAAAAGTTCTTAGACATGGTTAAGGTTTAATCCCCCAAGTTTCCAAATGTGGAAACTAAGTCCTAGAGAAGTTATATGAATTAGATAATAAGTAACATAGCCAGGATTCTAACCCAGTTAGGTCTTCTTCCTCCAGATCCAGTACAATTTCACTGTAAAATAAATGTTATTTAATTAATAACGATTTGGATAAAGAGACAGACCATATCACTATCACATCAAAAGAATCCACAGTTTAGAAGAGATATAAAATTTAGGTTTTATTTAACAAAAACCTTCTTTTTGGATCTATTAATAAATATGTATTTTGAAGCATCTATTATATGCTATGTATTGTGAAAGGTACCAGGACAAAAGAAACAGACATAGCACTAAAGAAGAACAGCTTGTCTTTCATCAGAAGATATAACATAAACCCAATATGGCAGAATTCAAGAATAGAAAGTCACTTTGATGTTCATGTTCACATAATTAAAAGAAAACCTCACAATAATACACCTGACAAGTTGACACCCAACTTATGCTTGAAGACCATCAGGGAAAGGATGGGAATGGAATGACCTCTTGAGGCAGCCCATTCCATTTCTTGAGAGTTCCAATTATTAGAAATTTATATGACAGAAGATCTAAATTTACTACTTTGCAACTTGCTTCTATTTGCCCTAGTTTTGCCACATAATATGCACACTAAGTAAATACAAGGTAATCTAGATGGAAGACACTAATGTTTGCCTTTTGTTCTCAAAGAAGACTTTGACATCCGGGAGGTGATGCCATGACAAGCACATGAATTGGATTTGAGTTATGGAGATGCTGTGCTAAGTCACCAGCTTCACTTTCTCCTACAGAGCCACCTGGGTCCAGTATTCAGATAGGAATCAGGACAACTAGAGATGGCCCTGAATATCTGACAGAGTTAAGTGACTTGCCCAAGTTCACAAAGCTCCTGAGATTCAAGTATCTGAGACCACATTCAAACGCCCTTCCTCCTGACTCCAAGGAAAGTTCTCTACTCCTTGTATCACCAAGGTACCCCAGAGACACTAGAAACTTGGGATATTAGCACAATTTTATATAGGATTTAGTATAGAATGGGCCACCTTAGAAAATAAACAGTCTTTAAGTCAAGGTGTATGATTAAGGAAACTCAATGAGTTGATTTCTGCAAATATTCTGTACCAAACAACTATAAAGTTACGATTCATATCAAATTTGATGTGAAAGAAGCAATAAAATAGAGGAGTGAGACATTGTTCCAGTCTAGGAAAGCTTAAGCAGTCAGTACAGGAAGTGTGTGAAAGCATGGCGTCTCATCCCAAAGAAGGTAAAGGGGTCAGACAACTGATTAGAAAGAGATTACAGGGGAACTTGGCTGGCACTTGGTAGTTAGTTATGTCTGGCAATTCTACTGTTCATACACAGTTCTGTTTTGCAATTTTTAAGGGTAGAGAGGAGCACTGGAAGAAAATCACAAGGAACAGGAATCCTGTTCACTGTATCAGAGCAAAGAGAACAAGCATTTGTGTCTTATGGGGACCAGGGGCCATTCCTGGATAAAGAATAGAGCAAAGGCCAAAAGAGCAGAGACCCCACTTCTCACAGAATTACACCACTTTCAAAGAACTAGCTTTTAAACAATAACAAAAATTAAAAAAAAACAGGAGTCTTGGGACAATGCCTCTCCACCCCTAAATGAGAATTGTCCAACTTTAGCATAAAGGTGAAAGTAAAAAAAATTGAATGAAAATGAGTAAATAACAAAAAAACAATTTGACCATTAAAAGCTCTGATGGAGTCAGAAAATAGTAAGACATAAAATCAGAAGACAATATGAAAAAGCTACCCAAAAAAGCCTCAAAGAAAAATTCTGATTAGATCCCAAACTTACAAAAGGTTCTTAAAGAGTTAAAGAGAGCAATAAAAATAAAGAGAAAAGAAATAAGAGCAAAACAAGAATATTATGAAAAGAGAATTAGCAGTTTGGTAAAAGAGACACAGAAAACATTGAAGAAAATAACACCTTCAAATAATACCTTCAAAAATATTGATAACAATACCTTGAAACCAGATTTGATCACATGGTAAAAGAGACACAAAAATTCACTTGAGAGAAGAATTCCTTTAAATGGTCAGCCTTTAGAGAAAATATTATCTATCACTGGAAAATTCTATGCATGTTTTATGAAAAAGAGACAAGGTAAGAACCAGTGTCAGCCTTGAAAAAAAAATATGAAATGGGTTATTGTCAATATGCTGTAATGCCAGGAACTCCAAGAAGAAATCTTACCTCTAGTTGATAGATGTTTGTCCTTCATTCTCAAAGAAGATCATAACATCAGGGAGGTGATGCCATGACAAGCACATGAATTGGATTTGAGTCAGGGGGTACTGTGCTAAGTCACCAGCCTCACTTTCTCCTCTGGAGTCATCTAAGTCCAGTGGCCAGATATGGATCAGAATGACTGGAGTTGGCCCTGAATCAGAGGCAATCTGGATTAAGTGACTTGGCCAAGGTCACACAATTAGTAAATGTCAAGTGCACCCTCTACCTCTGGCTACAGAAATGTGCTTCTCTTCAACTGAAAGCCAAGAAATCTTCAAAAACCAGGTTTGGTCAGATGGTAAAAGAGGCACGAAAATTCACTTGAGAGAAGAACTCCTATAAATGGTCAGCCTATAGAGAAAATATTATCTATCACTGGGAAATTTTATGCATGGTTTAAGGAGAAGAGAAAAAGTAAGTCCAAGTTTAAATGTGAACTCAACTTACATCCCAAAATTAGATATAAAGCTTCAATGTCAAGTAATCACCAAAAAGCAATTCTCACTTTATCATAAATGGATAAAGACTAATTATAGTAGCAAATTATAAAATTATAGGGCACCATAAACAAATAGAGGAAGAAAAGGGTACAGAAAGGAGAGGAAGATGCTATTGGAGTAAATGAGCTACCTCCACAACTTTGCTTCGAGGTAAATCCTTAGAAGTATTCATTAAACTTACTTTATATGCCTTTCCTCATGTTTCCTTATATTTAAAAAAAGGAGGTTTTTTTTTTATTTTTAGATTTTTCAAGGCAATGGTGTTTAGTGGCTTTCCCAAGGCCACACGGTTAGGTAATTATTAAGTGTCTGAGGCTGGATTTGAACCCAGGTACTCCTGACTCCAAGGCTGGTGCTCTATCTAGTGTGCCACCTAGCCACCCCCAAGGAGTTTCTTTAGATATATCTAATAGTCATAGTCAATATAAAAGAAAGATGATTATTTCTCCATTAATGCATGAAAAGAACAAAAGCAACATAAATACATCTGGTTTGATTAATCAGTCAATGGTTAAGAATTTCCTCATACAGCAAAGACAGAAAACAATCATAGGTTCACTAAGGGCTTTGGTTCAAGATGGGGGGAAAGAGTTGCCCATGATCAAGTAATAAATTTTTTCCTTCTCACATTCCTGCTGCTGTTGTATCTTGTGTTGCTCTTACTGCCATCTCAAAGATCCTTTTTATGTAAACATTCAACAAATATTTCTCTCACAAGCTTAAAATGCTCCTTCCAGTTTATTTACATTTCAATCAATTATTGAGAACTTAACTCAGCAGGAAGCAGTGGGATAACCAGAAAGCCACTGAAACAGCTAGACTAAGTGCATAAGTATTTCTCAGTGAGTTCACAAAGTAATCAATACAATCAATGGATCCACACATTTAGTACACATTTTTAATGTGGTTTTTAAAGCCAAATTCTATAACTTCAGTTTTGAAAGCTTCTAAAAATAGAATCAAGGATTTTTTAAGTTCTTTTTTTCTGTTTTTTTGAAGACTTTAGAAAGATTTTGTATTAATAAAAGTTCAGTGCTAGAGACAAATTAAAAAATATTTAAAGTGATAATATATAACTAAGTATATGCACACATCTATTTAGGAATGTGTGAATATATTGTAAACACATGTATAGAAAGTATTTTATTTGTGTGTGTATATATCTATCTGTATGTCCGCATGTGTGTATATGTTTGTGTGTGTGTGTGTGTATTTATGTGTGTGTATAATGTTTTCCCTTTCTCTACAACTTACAGTCTTAGAGAATTGGGTAAGGACCTACAAAATTAAGTGATTTGCTCAAAATTTGAAATATAAATATGATATAATCATAATTATAAATTAGATTTATATATATAATTATATGTAATATATACATATATTAAGACCAAACCCATCAGGGAACTCATATCCAACAGCTCCATCTATGTCAACTGTGGTGAGACCCATGAAGTCAAGAAAAGCTTCTGAACAACTGTAATAGGATGTCACATATGTACATAAAAGCATTTAGATTAAAAAATCTACTGATTCACCACTATCCATGGTCTTAAGGCTTGTGATCACAAAAAGGGGGGGGGGGGGATCTGATGAATGCCAGAGAAGAAAAAGCTTTTTCAGTGGAGTGGAATGGAGGAAGGTGGGGGGGAATGAGTGAGCCTTCATTCTCATCAGAAATGGCTCAGAGAGGAAATAACATGCACTTTTAATAGGGTATAGAAATCTATCTTACCTAGAGAAAAATGAGAAGAAAGGGGTGGGATAAGGAGGAATGGGGGGAGGGAAGGGAGGGTAGATGATAGAAGTGGGGGAAGATCATGGCAGAGGGTACTCAGATACAAAACACTTTTGAACAGGGACAGGGTGAAAGGAGAGAGAATAGAATAAATGAGAGTGGGAAGGAATAGAGTGGAGGGAAGTACAGCTAGTAATATGGGAAAAATAATGAAGCAACTTCTTTGGTGGACTTATGGTAAAGAAGGCAAATCATCCCAGAAACAAAGCCTTTGGAAACTGAACACAGACTGAAGTACATTTTTTTTCTCCCTCACTATTCTTGAGGTTTCTCATCTTCTTGGGGGGGGCAGGGTGAGGGGGGTTTATATTTACTCTCATAACAAGATTATTGTAATAATGTAAAATAAATAAAACAAAAAAAGACATTACAACCAATAAAAGTTAGCATGTTGGAATAGGATTGTATCAAAGTAGATTAAGGAAAACTAATTATTGGATCAATATACTGATATGAAAGAACCAAAAACAATTTAAATAGAAAAATTAAAGGAAGAAAACATTAACAGAATTCTCATTGCTTTAAATATGAGTGGATTAAACAGATCAATAAAAGTTAAAGAAAATAAATAGATTGAATAAGAAAATAAAATTCCAAAAATCTGTTGCTTATAAGAAACACATTGAAACTTCAAAGACAAAAAGAATACAAATTAGAGACTTGCACTAAATTTATCGTACAACAGTTAAACTAGCAGAAAAATCAAACAGAAAAATAAATAAAAAATAAAAGTATGTTATGTTTTTAAAAAAACCATAGGAAACAAAGCAATATCAATATTAAGAGTATATCTCAAATAGCATAGCTTATATTTGTAAGTGAAAACTCTATTGTTTTAGATAGAGAATAGCACAATAATTATAATTAACCTTAACATTTCTCCCTCAGAGTTAGAAAATAGTTAACAGAAAGACAAAATTATATAATTAAATAAATCATAAAAAAGGAAAATATCTGTTATGTCCAAAAATATTTATAGCACTTTTTGTGGTGGTGAAGAATTGGTATTTGTGGGAGTACCTATCAAATGAAGAATGACCAAACAAGAGATACAATTATGATGGAATATGATTTTATTGTGAGAAATGACAAGGGGCATAGTTACAGAAAAACCTGAACGTCATGAGTTGAAGCAATATAAGGTAAAAATCATTCTACACAGTAACAGCAATATTATATTTTTGATCAACTATGAAAGACTTAGCAACTCTGATCAATACAACAGTCCTTGACAACTTCAAAGGATTCATGATGCAAAATGCTTGCCACCTCCAGAGAGGGAACTAATAAACTCTGCATGCATATTGAATCACGTTTTCTCACTTTCTTTATTTTTCTCGTGGCATGGCTAATATGGAAATGTGTTATACATGACACAATGAACGCCATATTGTTTGCCTTTTCAATGGTTGGGGAGGAGATTGGAAGGAACTCAAAATTTAACAATAAGACAAAGTAAAATTAATACAAATATTTGATATTAATATAAATAACAAGAATAATGAGACATATGCCTAAATTTCTGCAACTTAGGTAAAGTAGTTCTCAGAAGATCAATATTTGTCTAAAACCCATTAAAAAGAAAGAGTAAATTATTGTATTGAATATCCATTTTTAAAATTTTAGAAACACAACTAATAGGTAAACCTAAAAATAAGCACAAAAAGTTAATATTGAAAATTAAAGGAAAAATAGATACATTGAGAGAATGTTATTAAAATCAATAAGTAAAACTAAAACCTAATTATTTGAAAAAAAACTTTCAACACTGACAAACTTTTAAACAATTTGATTTTTTTAAAAGCTGGAAATCAAATCAAAAATACAAAATAAACAAGATAAGGTCATACTATGACCAGAAAAAAAATTCAAATTCTACAAAGTTATATGTTGACAAAACTAAGAATTCAAAAGAAATAAAAATTACTTTCAAGAATAACAAATACTCGGGGTGGCTAGGTGGCGTTGTGGATAAAGCACCAGCCCTGGAATCAGGAGTCCCTGGGTTCAAATCCAGTCTCAGACACTTAATAATTACCTAGCTGTGTGGCCTTGGGCAAGCCACTTAACCCTTTTGCCTTGCAAAAACCTAAAAAAAAAAAGAATAACAAATATTCACAATAACGGAGCATCAAATAAATATGTTAGATCATCCAAACTCAGAACAATATATAAAGGAACAGATTGATCAAATGAATAAATATGATATCAATATTGCACAATTTTCCCCTAAAAGTTGAAAAAACCACTAACCCAAACGGCATCTATGATAAAAAACATTTACATTTTAATAAAAATCAATTCATTTGGGGGTGGCTAGGTGGCACAGTGGATAAAGCACTGGCCCTGGAGTCAGGAGTACTTAGGTTCAAATCCGATCTCAGACATTTAATAATTACCTAGCTGTGTGGCCTTGAGCAAGTCACTTAACCCCATTTGCCTTGCAAAAAAAAATCAATTCATTTTTGTTGATACTTGCTTTTATTGATATATTTTGATTTTAACCTTACATAAATTTTAAAATTGCTCCCATTTCATAAAAACTCTTTTAATAATATAACAATTAAAACTAACAATAAACTGAAAATATCTGAAAGTTAAAACTTTCACATCTGTAGCATCTCCCACCTCTTTACATTTAAAAAAATTAATAAAATTGTGAGCTGATGAGGTATTGTCAGAGTAGTTACAATGTTAGAGGACAGAAGATATTTTCAAGAGATGGTATAAGGTAATATCATCCTACTTTGGCAGTACATTGGATATGGAGCATGAGAGATGAAGAATCAAGGATGAAAATTAGGTTGAAGTCAGAGGGACTGGGAAGATGCTGCTGCCTTCAAGAATAATAGAAAAGTTCAGAGGTAAAGATGGCTAAGCAGTAAAGTTCATGTCCAACCAATGAAAGTTAATTTACAAACTTTAAATAAAATCCCATCAAAGAGACTACACCAATTTATCGAAGAAATTACTCATGATAAAGTTAGATCAATATCAGGCAATATAAGAATGGTTCAAAATAATAAAAAGGCAACACTATAATAGCAAAACAATAATTTTCAACCCTATGATTACAATAACAGATTCAGAAAACAAGCCATGAAAAAGTAATACTTGTATTCAAAACTACAAAGTATACTCATAGATCCTATATATATATATATATATATATATATATATATATATATATATATTTTAAAATAAATATGTATGTATTTATACAGTAAAAAGTATTAATGCAAAATGAAAAGCCAAAATCATATGCAATAAATATAGACTAGAGGCTTTCTCAATAAATAATGAAGCAAAACAATGATTCCCAATCTCTGTTTTATTATCTGTATTGTTCTGGAAATGCAAGCAATGGAAAGAAAACAAAAGAAAGTAATTATTTTCTGATAGAATGATGTTTTACTTAGAAATGCCTAAGGAATCAGTAAATAAATTAATTGGTAGCATTAACAATTTCAGGAAATTTTACAAATTCCAAATAACCTCATAAAAATAAATAGTATTTTTATATAACAATAAAATCTAAGAGGCAATGAAAATAATGGAATAATTTTTCCTAAATAACCAGGAAATGGAAAAAAATTGGGGTCAATCTACCATTACAAACACAGTACTTGTAACGATTCAATTAATATTTGCCTTTAAAGAAATAAAAACAAGAAGAACAACCACCAAATTGATGGCAAAATAGTCAGTACTTTAGAATGGTTCATGACAATGGCAATTATAAAACTCTCCCCACTTCAGGTCATCATCCATTCAGTTATCAAGATGATCTTCCTAAAGCTCAGGTCTGACCATGTCACACCCTACTCATTAAACTCCAGGGGCCATCACCACTTGGATGAAATATAAAATCTTCTGAATGGTATTCTAAGTCCTTCAAAACCACCCTAACAGACCTTTTATACCTTGCATCCCACCATGCCCTTTTCACTCCAGTGACACTGGCCTTCTAGATATTTCTTAAATGAAACACTCTATCTCTGAACTCGGGAAATATTCACTGGCTTTCCTATGGGAAAGAATGTTCTACTTCCTCATCTTTTCTTCCTCTCTTCCTTTAAGGTTTAAAAGCTCGCTTTTACAGGAAGCCTTTTATAATCTTTTAATTCTAGTTCTTTCTCTCCGTTGTTTATTTCCAATTTCTCTAATAAATTGGACATATATGTGGACATTATTTGCATATTGCATCCCCCATTAATCTATGATTCCTCAAGGACAAAAATTATATCTTTATATATATATATTTTAACCCCAAGCACTTAGTGCCTGGCACATTATAGGTACTTAACTGATGTTTACTGTCTGCTTGCCTAACAATATTAACCAATTTAATTTAGAGATTTAATGCTCTATCAATCAAGCTACCAAAGCAATATTTTACAGAGCTACATAAAATAATAGCAAAATTCATTTTTAGAGGAAGGAAAAACATCTATAATATGAAGAGAAATAATAAAAAGGAATGAAAGGGGAATAGTATTTCCATATTTCACATTAGTTTCTAGATGAAAATGAAGAGCAAATAATGGATTTAAAAAATATGATAAATACAAAATCATAGGTTCCCTAGGAAAGAATTCTATACCTGATAAGAACTACTTAGGAAATTATGACACAATCTGGCAGAAATTGGACTTAGACCAAATTTTTTCACCATATTTCACATTAAAGTAAAATTTTACAGGTGACCACAATAATAAATAGCATAGCAAAAAAAAAATTGGGAGAAATAGGTCATTTCCATTTTACAATTCTCAATAGTAGATGAATTATTAATGAAATAAAGATCAAAGTCAATTATAAAAACATAATTTTGATTAAATAAATTTGGAAAATCTTTATAAGAATAAAAATTAATTGCCTAGGATATGAAAAGTAATAGTCCACTTGGGGGCAAGGCTTAGTATTAAATAGCTCTGATAGATCCAAAATATAGGCAGATGAATTAAATGACATAAAAAGTCATTTGGCAATAGAAAATTATTTGAAATATATGAAATTTTTAAAAAATATAGCATGCTCTGAAAGCTCAAAATCACTAATAATCAGAGGAGTAAAATCAAAACTTCCCTGAGATTTCACTTTACAATCTATAAAACAACAAAGATAAAATATGGGAATAATGAGTGTTGGAGTCGTTGAGGAGACAGATTCTTTATTATTTTATTGATAGAGCTGTGGATTAATACAACTATTCATAAAAACAATTCATACTTATGCAATTAATGTTGCTAAAATGTATCAACCCCTTTTTTAAAAGATTATATAGCCAGGTATATACCTCAAGATTAATGACAAAAATAAGGGCGCCTATACATCCAATTATTTATAGGAGTTTGTAGGAGAAAATAAATGATAATGAAGTAGTTATCCATTGTTTGTTGAATGGACACACAGAGTGCATGGCAAATGGATGTAGGAATATCACTGCGCTTTAAGAAAAGACAAATGAGGGGCAGCTAGGTGACAGTAGATGGTATACTGGCCCTGAAGTCAGAAAGACCCGAGTTCAAAATTGGTCTGATACTTTATATTTATGAGCTATGCGACCTTGGGCAAGTCACTTAACCACATTGCCTAGCAAAAATAAAAGTAAATAAACAAATAAAGAATGAAATGACAAATGAGATAAAAAGGCATAAGCATGGAAAGTTCTATATAAAATAATGCAGAGCAAGGTAAGCAGAGCCAAAAAAAAAAACAATAAAGCAATGTAAATAGAAGAAACAAGGAAAAGGAGGAAGAAGTAAAAAACAGTAAGTATGTAAAAGGAAGAAAAAAATATATATACAACTAACAAAATGTAAAAGTAAAAAAAACTTTAAAACGAAGTGCTTCAATGTTATAAAAATAAGCTTGGCCTCAATAAATCATATAAGAATTTTCCCTAGTCCTCTATAGAGACAGAGAGGATTCACATTTGTGGAAAATTAAACTCAATGTCAGACTTCTCGTTGATATATTGATGTTTTATGGAATTGTTTATCTTCCTCTTTTTCTTTTAAAAAAATCTTTTTTTGTTATAAGAAATGTCTCTCCTGGAGAGCATGGGTATACAGTGGGAAATCTAAGTATTTTTTTAAATCTCCTAAAAAATAAAATTGATTTTAAAGAGTAAAATAAAATAGTATTTTTTTCTTTATGCTTGCTTCATTTAAACATCCTCTTTTTTAATCTACTATTTCATTTTCTTAAGCAGGTTCTTTAGGTCTTAGTTTGCTTTCTATCTGCAAATAGCTAGCTCAAGTCAGGGCAAATGAAGAGAACCACTTGGGAATATTTAGAATCATTGGCTTTAACTTTAGATAAATAGAATAAATAAACTTCTGCTAATGTGATATCTCTGTGAGATCTCTGCTTATGTAAGTTCTTCTGATTGTGGAAGTACCAAGTTTCCAAAATGTAGCTGTCTCAAAAGACCCTTTAATGAGTTGCTTTGTTTATTATGTTATAGCTAAACTTAGTTAAAGAAGATAGCTAAAAATTTTTAACAATAGTTCAAAATTAATCATTTTATGTGACTTTTAAAGTCACAAATAAAAATTTTTAAAAATCTATATAAGGCTCTAAACTTGGTTATTTATATTTCATATTTAAGAGTATACCCTATGCTTTATATAAATGTTCTATGTGCTACTGGATCTCCTTCTGAATATTTTTCTTCTTCATATTTTTGTCAATGATGTTATCTATACTATTTCATTGTTTCTATTATTTATAAATTTCACATCAGCGTACATATTTTTATTCTAATTTTATTCTGCATTACTTTAATAATACTTTCCCCATATTATTTCTGATTATTGTTATTTTTATTACTTATGCTTAATAATATCCTAAAATTAATATATCAAAATCTATTTAATATATTAATGAATACATGATTTTTTCTCATTTTGATTATTACAAATAAATAAGATATGTATATATTACTATGTCTAAGTCCTTTTTTGCTTCCAATAAAATCTTTATAGTCTCAGTATTAGATTCATTAAGTCAGAGTGAGTGAACAAACAGCATTTCAGATCTTATTATATAAAGCTATATTGTTTTACAAAAAGATTGTGCCAAATTCACAATTCTACCACCATTGAAAGTGTGCCTGTTTCTTCACATTACCACTTGCACTTAATTTTTTTACTTTAAATGCTTTGTCATTAAATTAGTATAAGTTGTCATCATAGATTTGTTCTTGTTTTCTCTTAAAAAGCAAACTTAAAATAATTTTTTTCATAAAGTGATGTTTTCTTCAGTTTGTATTTGCTTGTCAGTATTTATCTATTAGGAATTTTATCAATTTATCAATTTGAGTCAAGTTCTTAGAAATTTTTGATGCTACAAATTATCAGATATTATTATGACAAAGATTAATTTATTATTAATATTTCCATTTTATATTGGATTTATTTGTGAGAGGGGAGGGGAGAGAGATTTTTTTGTTTTTTAGTGTTTTAAATGACCAGTCTTAGTTCTTTGAATTTAGATGGGGGCAATGTATCCACTGTTGAAAGTATTTTCTCAAGTTTGTAATTGCAAACACAGTGCCATAAAATAGCATCTTAGTATTTCTGATAATCTCTATCTCATGTGAACTTTCATTAATTTACCTTTGGAAAATAGCTCAACAAATTTTTTTTTTAATTTTTTAATATTTATTCTCATTTTCTGCAAATGTTTTTTTACACTAATAAAATATTCTTGTTTAAGAGTAAACAAAATACCACCTCCCCCATAAATATAGACTTGCTTGAACAATAAAGGGGAGAGAAAAAAATTAAAATTAAAAAACATTAAAAAAATAATAGTAATAATTGTAGGTATGGCCAGGTGGCGCAATGGACAGAGCACCAGCCCTGCAGCCACAAGCACCCGAGCCCACATACAGCCCCGTAGACCCAACAATCACCCAGCCATGTGACATGCAAGCCATCCGAACCCACTGCCCTGCAAAAACCAGAAAAAAGAAAAAAAGACCCAAAATAAAATAAAATAAAATAGTAATAATAGTAGGGGTAGCTGGGTGGGGGACAGAGCATTGGCCCTTGAGCCAGGAGCACCCGGGATCCAAATCCAGCCTCAGACGACCAACAATTACCCTGCTATGAGTCTCCAGGCAGGCCACCCAGCCCCATTTGCCCTGCACACCCCCCAAATAATAATAATAATAATAAAAGATGTGCTTCAGTCTTTGTTCCAACACCAACAACTCTGTCACAGGTGGATCACATTTTTTTTTAGGTTTTTTTTCACAAGGCAACCAGGGTTAAGTGGCTTGCCCAAGGCCACACAGCTAGGTAATTATTAAGTGTCTGAGACGGGATTTGATCCCAGGTACTCCTGACTCCAGGGCTGGTACTTTATCCACTATGCCACCTAGACGCCCCAATCACATTCTTTATGATAAGTCCATCGCAAAAGTTACTTCCATATTTTTCCACCATTGCCATTGCTGAACACAACTCCCTCCTTTCATATTTCTCCACTACCATGTACTATATTTTCTCTCTCCTTTCAATCTGACTCTGCTGTAGGGTAGCTGAGTGGTGCAGCAGACAGATCCCTGGTCCTGGGGCCAAGAGGCCCTGAGCCGCCATACCACCCCTTAGGCCCAGCATCCACCTGGCCCTTTGGTCCTGGACAGGCCATCCAATCCCAGCCCCTTGCAAGAAGTAAAAACAAAAATGTGTTATATCTGACCACTCTCCCACCATGGTCCATCCTCTACTCCTTCATTCACATCCCCACCCTTTCCCCCTGCCCTCCCTCCTTCTTACTCCAGATGCCTATACCCCACTGAGTATATATGCTGTTTCCTCTCCTAGCCACCTCTGATGAGAGCAAAGATTCCCTGATTCCCCCTTGCCTCCCCCCCTTCCATATCATTGCAAGAGTTCATTGTAATAAAGAAAAATCTTATTATATGAAATATCTTGGCCTATTAACCCTATCCTTTTTCTTTCTCCCATTACATCTCCTTTTTTTCTATTGACTCCATTTTTACACCATAATATATCTTCAAATTCAGCTTTCTCCTGTGCTTCAACTATAAACGCTCCCTCTTCCGGCTCTATTAACTGAGAAGGTTCATATGAGTATTATCAGTATCATTTTTCTATGCAGGAATACATGCAGTTTATCATCATTAAGTCCCTTATATTTTCCCCTTCTCCTCCACTCTCTATGCTTCACATGAGTCCTGTATCTGAAGATCAAACCTTCTGTTCAGCTCTGGCCATTCCAAAAGGAACATTTGAAATTCCCCTGGTTCATTGAAAGTCCACCTTTTTCCTGGAAGAGAACATTCAAACTTGCTGGGTAGTTCATTCTTGGCTGCATTCTAAGCTCTTTTTCCTTCTGGTATATTATATTCCAAGCCCTACGAGCTTCCAATGTAGCTGCTGCTAAGTCTTGTGTGATGCTGACTGCAGCTCCACGATATTTGAACTGTGTCCTTCTGGCTGCTTGTAATATTTTCTCTTTGACTTGGGAGTTCTGGAAATTGGCTATAATATTCCCAGGGGTTGGTTTTTTGGGATCTCTTTCTCAGGGGGATGGGTGGATTCTATCCATTTCTATTTTGCCCTCTGCTTCTAAAATATCAGGGCAATTTTCCTGTAGTAATTCTTTGAAAATGATGTCAAGGCTCTTTTCCTGATCATGACTTTCAGGTATTCCAATAATTTTTAAATTATCATTCCTATGTCTGTTTTCCATATCAGTTGTTTTTTCAATGAGATATTTCACATTTTCTTCTAATTTTTCATTTTTTTGGTTTTGAAGTATTGATTCCTGATTTCTGATAAATTCATCAATCTCCCTGAATTCTTTTCTTTATCTGAAGGATTTGTTCTCCTCAGAGAGTTTTCTTATCTCTTTTTCCATCTGGCCAATTTTGCCTTTTAAAGCATTCTACTCCTCAATAACTTTTTAAATTGTTTTATCCATTTGACCTAAGCTGCTTTTCATCATGCTATTTTCTTCAGTATTTTTTTGGATTTCCTTGACTAAGCTGCTGACTTCATTTTCATGTTTTTCCTGAATCTCTCTCATTTCTTTTCCCGATATTTCTTCTAACTCCCTCATTTGATTCTCAAAGTCTTTTTTGAGCTCTGTCATAGCCTGAACCGGATTTCTGTTTTTCTTGGAGTCTTTAGATGCAGGAGCTTGTGCTTCTTCATTTTCTGACTGAGTATTTTGATCCTTCTTGGGCTCATTTGCAAAATATTTCTTAAAGGTGTTCCTCTTATTTCTCTGCTTGATCCTTTTCCCAGCCTGGGCCTGGTTTTGGGGTGCTCCCTGAGCTTTTGGGACACTCCCACAAGGGTCTCAGTGTGTGAGGCTCTGTCCTCTCTCCTGGTCTGTGAATGATCATATGCGCCACCCTCTGCCATGAGGCTGAGGTGGAGGGGGCCCTGCTGTTCTATGGGGGGGCCTAGACTGCAATCAGGATCTGAATGTGGTCAGACCCCCAGAGTCCTGTTCCAGCATCAGAGGACAGAGCTCTGCAGTCTCTCTCTCTCTTCAGGTTCAATGGGCTCATGCCCTGGGGGCTCCTGCTTACAGGCTCCAACTGCTTCTGTTCCAAGATCTGGGCTGCCAAAAGACCAGTTGCTCTCTGTGTGCTGAGGGCTGGGTTCCACTTACTTGCTCTGACAGAGGTCCCCCTCTGTTCATCCACTTTGTGCCAGGTGCTCCCCGGGGTGTGGCTCAGAAGACTCTCCTGCTGCTGTGAACCTCAGCTCCCAGCGCCCTGGGGCTGCCACCGTGAGGCTGAAGTTCTTTCACCCTTGCGGACCACCCCTCTGGCAGGCCGCCCCTCCAACCCCTGGGAGCAGAGCCTTTCTGCTCTTTTCCAGGTTACCTTGAGTAATTGAAGTGCCTCACTGTGTCCCTTTGTGGGTTCTGTCTCTCAAAAGTTAATTTAGAGTCCTTAGCTTATGAGTTTTATGAGAGAGCGCCTAAGACATGATCCTTTCTTGTTGCCATCTTGGCTCCACCCCCTAACAAAATTTTAAAAAATGAGTTTTCACATATGTATTTTTCATATTCTTAATAATCTTTATTCATATTGTTTCATTACCATGAACATTTTTATGAGAAGAGACTATTATTGAGAATTCTGTTCATAATTTATTCTTTACCTAAAGCTATAGCATAATGTTCTATTTTGTAATATCAACCCAACTGGTCAATGAAGGAAATAGCTGATATTAACAATTGAAAATCATCATCAAAGATGGGGGGAAAGAATCCTATGCAGACTTAATCCTGAATACTTTATAAAATTGTTTCTTTCTATTAAAACAGTTGACACATTCATTTAAAAATTTTATAGAAGATAAGTAACCAAAATGTTTCCGTAGCCTATACTTTTTCCCTGTACTTCCTTCATCCCCATCAGCATACCAATGGTGATTTTTTTTTAAGGATTCAATGTAAAATGACATTTTAGTTTTCTTAGGAGAAAAAGCATACCTTGTTATTAACATTTTTCATTATTTACTAAGCATGTGTCCAGTGGTTGTAAAATGACAGCTACACAAATCTAGTCATACAATATGTGAAACATAATTTATCATGAAAAGAAGACATTATATTATATGCATACTTGCTAGATATAAACATCTCAGCCATGTAAATTGAATTAACTTCCAAGGATTGGAGTACCGTTTAATATTATAGCCTCTTCTGGTGTACTAAATTGTACCTTGATACCTTGGAAGAGATAATTCATTGCAATTCCTTGAATAATTTCCTCATCATATTGTTAATTTGCTGAAGGAACAGGTTTTACAATTCTGGTTTTACCAAAACCTGTCTCCAAGAAATTCAAGGTTCTTTATGATTATAATTTCTCTCATCTCTACAATTTTCATGCATTGTATTGCATACAGCATTCATGAACTTTTTCTATTTAAGAATGTATTCATTTTAATGAAGAAATATTTCTTGAGTCCCTATTACATTTTTTTGTTCGGTCGCAGATTTTGAGTGATGGAATTCAAGAAACCTGGGTAAATAGAAGCACCCAATTCTGTCTGATCTCTTGACTTCTATATTCAATGCTTTCTCTATGGGATCACACCATATATTTGGGGGAAAAAAGCCTGTAAGTGGAATTTTGAAAAGCATTTTTATAATAAGAAAAATAAGAAAGCGAATGTAAGAATAGAGGGGTTACTGCTTACAAGAAGTAAAACACATATTTTATTTCATTTGGACATTAGCTATTTGAATTGTGCTTAAGATATGAGAGCTTAAACCTTAAAAATCCTGCAGGTCATCCCCAATAGCCAACAACAGAATCAACCTCTTCATTTATAGTTTCAAAGGCACTTCACTACCAATAGTTGATATAACATAATCCAGAAAGGAATGCTGATGAACCAGAGAAAAATGCCTATCTAGGATAATATAGACAGTCTTGGTCCTCACTGAAGTTGTCCTAGATCAAGAATTGCTTCCAGTAGTCCTGAATTCATAGAGGACCTGTGTTCACATGCTAGTCTGAATATTTTTGGATGTTACTTTCTGCTCAGATAAAATTTCTTGTCAATGAATATTAATTAAACAATCAAACGAGAAAACATTTATCAAACATCTAGCCAGGGACTGTGCTTAGAGAAGGGAATACAAGGATAGCAACAAAATAGCCCCTGCTCTGAAAGATTTTATATAAATGAAAGCAATGATTTTTACATATATAGGCATATACAAACAAAAATCAGAGCTCGTGTTAACCTCAGAGTATAAGGAACTAGTAGGCAGATGTACTGGGAAGTTAGTCATTTGCAGTTGAGTCTTGAAGGATACCACAATTTCTCAGGAGTGAGGATGATGAGAAACATGATCTATGCAAAGCACTGAGAGGAAGTTTTGCTTGTTTTAAAATGGATCTGATTTAATCAACCTAAGGAGTAACTGGTGAAGAACTTCCTCTACTCCTCAGATTGTAGATAAATACCTCCAAAAAGAGTGAGCACTTAGAAAGCTGCTTGGGCTACTTACTGAGGGGCTAAGTGACTGACCACTGGTCAGACCTTGAACAAAGTTCTTCCTGACTCCTGAGGGCACTTTCTTGTCTACTATGCCAGGCTGCCACATGGGGATAAATAAGAGGATGGCCCCTAACCTCACATAAGTTACCATCTACTAAGGAGGACACAATATATAAATACATGCATGTGTACTCATATGGAGAGATGAATGTAATACAAAATAGAACAATATAGATGGTGAAAGGTAAAAGGCGCATTCTAAATAACACTTATGATTATGAAGACAGGAGAAAGAAAAGCCATTCATTTCAGTATTTCAAGGATATCTAATTCCAGTAATACTCTCTCTTCTGCTAACCCATTACTATAGTAACTTCCTGGCAGTAATAGGTGGTTATATGAGTTACTGTGGACAAAACAAGTCCCCACGTGATGGCTTCCAGTCATGATTATGAATCTTTTGTGCAAATTGAAAAAGTAAAAACAAGAGGAAAGTGAATACATGATGAGTGGTTTTACAGGTCAAATGAAAAAAGTATTTTTGATCCCAAAAGAAAGTAACTACTGGTGCAAAAAAGGTTGTATTAAGCAACTAGGATGCTTTTTCTTTCTCTTCCTAAATTATCAATGTTTTCCAGATTATAGATATTATTGATTTTCTAACTCTCTACTTCCCTTTTCATATAAAGTTTGTGTTATTAAAATTAGGCTTTATGCATTTATTTTTAAATGGAATCTTCCAGAAGTCCCCTTTTTGATTTAAAAAATAATTCTTATGAACATCTGTTGAGTTTTAATAACCCTCCAGATGGTTCTGATTAGAAGTGAAAAGATTGAGGTTTTTTTCTTACTGATTAATCACAGTTACATTTAATTTCATAGAGTCTTTTCCCCCCTTTTTCTCTTTTTATTATACCTTGAAAAGGACAGTATGACTGAGGTTCTTAGGCTCTTAACCAAAGAGGAATCATATAAACTGAAATGATGTCTGTCTATGGTATTCTCTAGATAATGACATCTAAAAGAAATAAAAATAGACCTCCAGGTCAAGGCCTGAAATCTCAAGAAGAAAATGTTTTTTCCCTAATAATACACCCCCAAAATGAAAGTTTTCATTAAATTTTCAATGGCTCCTGGATAAAAATAGTATAGATTGTAATGCATAAAATAAGTAATAGTTGTTTCACAAAAATGAGATTATTGAGATTTTTAAAATATCCATCCATATTTTAAGGAACTTTTTAAAAACCAAATATCATGACACTAACTTCTATTCATACTAATGGAAAGAAATTATTGTAGAGAAAAAAATACACAGAACATTGTAAGCGTATAACTGTTTGGAAAAGTATTATTATCACCCGCCATTAAAGATTTAAAGATGTTCCTTGAAAGGAAAAAAAATCTAAATAATTTTAATTTATGTAAACCATGGGCAATTTTCTGGCAATTAAAAATAGATTATTACTAAAAGAAACATGTAGATTGTGTTTCTTATATTTGCAATGTGAATAGAAACAGAGTCAATGAGCATGACGGATTTATATTGGATGGAAGAATGATTTTTCTGATTGAACATTGTTAAACATGGAAATGAATATCTTCGAATAGTCTTTCTCTTGGATGTCTGGTCTGCCTAAGTGTAGCCATGCATGAAGGGATAACCTTTCAAGATCCATTCCTGCTGGGTGTTTCTATTAAGGTCTAGGTAAAATAGTTTTTGAAAGAAGCTAAAAATAGTTGGGTTTTGTATAATTGATACAGAATTATTTCCTTATAAATTATATTCTGTATACAGGTACTGATCCTCCTCCCTCCCCCCCATATTATATATGCAGTATCATGATGTTGTAGAGGAAGCCTCGTGGCTTCCTATTAAAATATTTCTGCTATCAGTAACTTCTCCCAACTCAAGGTATATAATGCTGTCAAAAACTTGCATCTTTGTACCCAGTGATGAAGTCTTGATTAGCTCAACCTAATGAATGCTCTGGCATTTTCTGACCTCTCTTCTTGCTTTCTCATCACTCCTCTCCTATTCTCTCTCCAAACCAATAAGCATTTATTAAACATTTACTTTTTTCCAAGGCATAAATTAAATATATGTGCATCTATATACATGAGTGAGTACATTTAATGTTTTGTTTATGTGTTTGGGAAGAGGAGGCATGGGATGCTGAAGGATAAATTCTACAAATGCAGATAAAAATGTCCAACAATATCCACTATCTAGAGACCTTCTGGTCCAAGACACACTGTTTGTTTTGTCCTCCTGCCATACAAAAGATTCTCCTTTTTACTAGGAGCCACAAAGAGTTAGCCACTGAAACTGTATCAACAATACTTTTTCTTCAATATATTTTTATTTAGTTAATGAAATTTTCCAAATTGCATGCAAAAAATTTTTAACATTTATTTAATTCTAATTTTAAACTTTTGAGTTTCAAATTCTCTCAATCCCTCTCACTATTACCCCTTCTTAAGAAGGCAGGCAATTCAAAATTAATTTGAAATCAATTAGATATGTGAAGTCGTACACAAACTATTTTCATATCAGTCATGTTGCAAAAGAAAACAAAAACAAAGCAAAAAAATAAAAATAAAGCATGAGCTAAAGTCAAGATGGTAGAGAAAAGTCAAGGAGTTGGTTTGGCTCTTCCAGTTTCCCTCAGAAACAACTTTAAACCAATTCTCTATACAGATTTTGGATGGATAGAACCCATGAAAGGACATCTTGGAGAAATTTTCCAACTTAGATATATTAGAAGTATGTCAGAATGAGGCTGTCTCAAACAGGTGGCAGGGGAGCACAGAGATACTCAGCCACAACCCATATCAGTAATTGAGGACCCATGGTCCCAAGCTCAGCAGGGTATCATTACAACAAGCAAGCTGTGAGTTTGTCAGCTCCAGTGCAGAAGGCAAGTTGTGAGCTCCAGAACAACAGCATAGCAGTCACAGCAGGTTGAACAGTCCCAGCTGCTAGTACCTGAGGCTCCAAGGAAGAAAGTCAATGACCAAGACCATGATCCCCAAGCCAAGGAACCTTGACACAGTGCCCACCTGGCCCAGGATCAGAGTTCAACTTTTTATAATGAACAAAAATAACAACAAAATAATCCCTGACTGTAGAGAGCTACTTAGGCAACAAGGAAGATCAAAATGTCATCTCAGAAGAGGAAAGCAAAAAAAAGAAAATAAATATGCATGTGTGTGTGTGTGTGTGTATATATATATATATATATATATATATATATATATAAAATATATATATGTGTGTGTGTGTGTGTGTGTGTGTGTGTGTGTGTGTGTGTGTATGATGGCTCAAAGGGGAATACAAATTAATCTGAAGCCCAAATAGAAGAGCTATTGTAAGAGCTCAAAAATGAATTTTAAACTCAAATAGGAAGGATAGAAGAAAACTTAAAAATAGAAATGAGTGGTGTACAGGAGAAGTGTGAACAAAAAAGAGTCAACAGCTTGGAAAGGAAAATTTTTTCCAAGAAAGCAATTCTATAAAAATAGAATTGACCAAATATAAAAAAAAACTCCTTAAAAGTAGAAACAGCAAAATTGGGAAAATAGTCATTAAAAAAGCTCATTTAAAAGTAGAATTGGACAAATGAAAAAGGAGAGACAAAAGTAACTGAAGAAATAACTCAAAAATTAGAATTGGGCAAGTGGAAGCATAATTGATCAAAACTAACAGAAATCAATAAATACTAAAAAGCATTTGATGAAAATAACTTGATAAAATTTGATAATATTTTGAAATATTTTGATCAATTATAACCCCATTCCCAATAAAGATATTACTGAGCAAATAAATAAATGGAGTTTTCATCAATATGATAAGCAGCATCTGTCAAAAATCATCAGAAAGTATTGGGGATAATCTAGAAACATTCCTAATAAGATGATAGGTGAAATAAGGATGCTTTTAACATCTAAAGTATAGTTTATATCTAATCTATACTATGTATCAATAGAACTAAAACTATACCATAAAGAGGCAGTCATCACTATTCCCAAAGAGCAATAAAACTGTTCATACCCTTTGACCCAGCAATTCCAATTCTAGGTCTATATCCAGAAGAAATTAAAAAATGGGAAAAGTCATACATGTTCCAAAATATTCATAGCAACTCTTTTTGTAGTGGCAAAAAATTGGAAATTGAAGGGATGCCCATCCAATTGGGAAATGGCTAAACAATGGATGAATAATCTGGAATATTATTGATCTATAAGAAACCATGAATGGTCAGACTCTAGAGGACTGACTTACAGAATCTGATACTGAGTGAAGGAGCAGAACCAAAAGAACAATATACACATTAAGAATGACATTGTGAGATGATCAACCTTGATGGAAGCATCTTCTCTCAGCATTTCATAGAGCTGGGACAAACATATTGACCAGCTATGGATAATGTTATCCCCATCCAAAGGAAGAAAAACAAAACAAAACAAAATCCTCCCCCCAAAAAGCCCTTCAGAAGCTGATGAACACTTTATAAAAATTATCTCTTAAATATCTCTTATGTATCTCTTGCCCTTATTTCTAACTTATCATACCACAAATGACTACTCTGTAAACATGTTTATCAAAAATATGTAAGTACAATGCTGACCTGACTGTTGCTGAGGGGAGGGGAGTAGGAAGGGAGGGTGGAAGGAAATTTTGTAACTTAAAAATATACGTGTGTATATGAATGAGAAATTAATTAGCTAATTAATTAATTTTTTAAAAGAGGCAGTCATCAAAATTCCTGGTATTGGTTAAAAATATTGAGTAATGGATCAGTGGATTGGGATAGAGTCAAAAGAAACAGTAGTAAATGACTTCAGTAATCTACTTAATAACAAACCCAATGACATTAGTTTTTGAGAATAGAACTTCCCATTTGACATTAATTGTTGGGAAATCTAGAGAATAGTATGGTAAAAACTAAGCATAGACCCACATTTTATATCCTATAGCAAAATAAGGTCAAACTGATTACAGGATGTAGACATAAAAGGCAAATAGAAATACTCTATCAGATTTAGGGAAAAGGGAGAATTTTATAACCAAACAAGAAACACAGTACATTGTAAATTGAAAAACAGATGATTTTGACTATTAAATTACAAAGTTTTCACAGCAATGCCAAGATTAGAAGGAAAACAGAAAGCTAGGAAATGGTTTTCACAGCTAGGGGTTCTTATAAAGGTCTCATTCTATTTGGTTACAAATCATTCCCCAATTGATAAATGGCCAAAGGATATGAACAGGCAGTTTTCAAATGAAGAAATTAAAGCAATATATAATTATATGAAAAAATGTTATAAATCATTAATGATTACAGAAATGCAAATTAAAATTACTATGAGGTTCTATCTTACTCGTTTCATATTGGCAATGTTGGAAAGATTGTGGGAAGATTGGAACATTAATGCACTGTGGGTGGAGTTTTGAACTGATCCAACCATTCTGGAGAACTTTATGGAACTATGCCCCAAAGGCAATAAAACTGATCATACCCTTTGACCCAGCAATAGGGAAAAGTCCCACATGCTCTATAAGCAGTTCTTTTTGTCATGGAAAAGAATTGGAAATTGAGGGGATACCTATCAGTTGGGAAATGGCTGAACAATGTGAATGTTATGAAGTACAATTGTTCTATAAGAAACCATGAATAGTGGGACTCTAGAGAGGCATGGGACGAATTACAGGAATTGATGCTGAGTGAAGGAAGCAGAAGCAAGAGAACATTGTACATGTTAACAACAATATTGTGAGTTGATCAATCTTGATGGATACAGCTCCTCTCAGCAGTTCAAAGAACTAGGACAACCCTGGAAGACCTGTTATGGACCATACTTATCCACATCCAGAGGGAAAAAACAAAGCAAAACAAAGAAAAAATCTACAGAGTCCAAATGAACACTAGGTTCGCTTTTTTTAAAATTTCTCTTTTGTTTTTCTTTCCTATCTCATAATTTTCTTTCTTTTGCCTCAGTCCTAATTCCTCATACAAAAAATGACTAATCTGTAAACATGCTAAGCACAAATGAATATATAAAATGTTCATCAGATCATTCACCATTGAGGAAAGGGGATAGGAAGGGAAGGGAGGGTGGAAGGAAATTATGTAACATAAATATGCATATGGATTTGGATGAATGTTGAAAATTTTTCTTAACATGTTATTGAAAAATAAAATAAAATATCAATTTGAGAAAATCATTATTATTAAATATTTTACTAAAAATGTTAGAATTTTACTAAAAATGAGAAGAAAGGAAATTGGAGGAATTGGAATGTGCAATGAAGAAACAAAAACTCTCACTCTGCAGATGATATGATTGTATGCTTGAGAATGATAGAGTATCAACTAAAACTTACTTGAAACAATTAAACTACTTTAGTTAGCAAAGTTTCAGGATATAAAACGAACCCACATAAATCATCAACATTACTATATATATTGCCAACAAAACCCAGAAGAGATTGAAAGAGAAATTCTATATAAAATAACTGTAGGCAATACAAAATATTTGGGAATTTACCTGTAAAGACAAACCCAAGAACAATGTGACCACAAATAATTTTCACGCAAAATCAGATCCAAATAATCAGAAATAGCTAATGTAATAAAAATCAATTTATTCAGTGTCATACCAATCAAGCTACAAAAAAATGATTTCATAGAGGTAGGAAAAAATAATAACAAAATTCATCTGAAGGAACAAAAGTTTCCAGAATAAGAACTCACTACTTGACAAAAACTGCTGGGAAAATGGGAAAATAGAATGGTAGAAAAAAGGCATAGATCAACATCTTATACCCAATGGGTACATGATTTAGACATATGTCAATTAGGAGAGCAAGCAATAGTTAAACTATCAGATCTGTGGAAAGGGGAAGAATTTATAATCAAAGAAGAGGTAAAAAGCATTACCAAAAATAATGCTAAAAGGATCATTTCAATTACATTAAATTAAAAAGCTTGTGCACAAACAAAACCAATGCAACCAAGATTAGAAGGAAAGCAGAAAACTGAAAAGCAATTTTCGCACTCAGGGTTTCTGATAAAGGCATTAATTCTAAAGTGAGTCAAATTTAAATAAAGAACACATCATTTCCAAATTGATAAATGGTATAAAGGATATCAACAGGCAGTTTTCAGGTAAAGAAATTTAAACAATTTATATTTCTTTAAAATAGTCTATAAAAGGATTTAAATCACTATTGAATAGAGAAATTAAAGTAACTTTGAGCTGCCATCTCATGCATATCAGATTGGCTAATATGTTGGAGGGAATGAGGGAAAACTAGGACAGTAATGCATTTTTGGGAGAGTTATCAATCTGGAAATAAATCTGAAACTATTCCAAAGGGCTATAAAATATACTTGCCCTTTTTTTCCTAGCAATACTATTACTAAATTTATATACCAAAGGGATAGTATTGCTAGGTAAATACCAAAATATATAAAAATATTTATAGCAGTTATATTTGTGGTGGCAAAGAATTGGAAACTGAGAGGAGAGGATGACCATCCATTAGAGAATTGCTAAATAAGTTATGGGAAATGAATGTCATGGATAATTATTGTTTTGTAAGAAGTCATGAGCTGACAGATTTCAGAGAACTAGGAAAGACTTACATGAATTGATACTGAGTGAAGTCAGCAGAACCAGGATAACATGGTACACATTAATGGTAGCACTGTGTGATTAGCTAAGTAGACTTAGCTCTTCTCAGCAATGCAATGATCAAAGATAATTCCAAAAGACTTGCAATGAAAAATACCACTCATAATCAGAGAAGAATTATTGAGTCCAAATATTGACTAAAGTATAATATTTTCAGGGGTTTTTTTAATTTGTTTTTTTTTCTTTCTCATGTTTTTGTTTTCCCTTTTGTCCTGATTTTTCATCCAAAATATCACTAATATGGAAATGTGTTTTAACGTGTTTTAACGTGTTTTAATGTACATGTATAAGCTGTCTTGGGGGGAGGAAAGGAGAAAAGAAGGAAATATTGGAACTTAAAAGATTGATGATATTCTTGTCAATTTAGGAAATTTGATAAGTAAATAGGTTAAAATGTTGAAAAGTAAATTTAAGAGAGGAGTCTAGGTGACTCAGTAGATAGAGCACCAGCCCTGGATTCAGGTACCTGAGTTCAAATCTGGCCTCAGACACTTAATAATCACCTAGCTGTGTGGTCTTTGGCAAGCAACTTAACCCCATTACCTTGCAAAAAACCTTAAAAAATAAATTTAAGAAAGGAAAAATAAAGTATTAAAAATGCTCATATATATGTATAAAATCAGGTAAAATATGTATGCTTTAATTGACATTCAGAGTTCATCAGATCTCTCTCTGAAGTTTGATAGCATTTTTCATTGAAATTGACTTGGGATATTGTCTTGATAGATTATTTGTCTTTTACTTAATCATCTTCATAATATCATTCTTACTATGTACAATGTCTCAGTTATGCTCACTTAATTTTGTATCATTTCATATAAATCCACTATTTTCTCAAAATCATCATTTTTTGGGAATCATGATCAAATTTTATAGCAAAAGAGTTTTCCATCAACATCAGGTACCCAAGTCATTCCCCAGTTGAGGGTATTTTCTGGATTTCCAATTCTTACCACTACAAAAAGACCTGCTATAAATATTTTTGTATTTATAGGTCCTTTTCCTTCTTTCCTTTTCCTTTTTTGGGGATTTAGACCTGGGAGAGGTATTACTGGATCTAAGGGATCACTGTTTTATAATCCCTTGGGCATTCTTCCAAATTGTTCTGCAGAATTGTCTGATCAATTCACAACTTCATCAACAATGTATTAATGACAAATTTTTTTCACATTACTTCCAGGCTTTTTATTTTCCTTTTTCATCATGTTAGCCCATCTGATTTTGGCAGTTTATACCTATGATTTGTCTTACCTAATCAAAAAAAATATATTTATTTTCCTCCTTCCTGGCATGTAGTTCTCATACTAGAATGTCTGAATCTTTTTAAATATTTTAATAATTCATTTATAAAAAGTGAGTTTTCATATGGCAGAGAGGGAAAAAAATGTGAATAATACAATTTAAATTCAAATCTCAGTTATCATTCATCCCCACCTGGTATTCATTTGGATTTCAGCATTATCTCCATGAACTCATCTCCTTGAAAGATGAAATCAGCTCTGAAACTCACACTTTCTCAGTACCCCCTAAGCCTGGGGTTCTTTTCTCCTTCAAACTAGAGAAGGTATAGAGTGAATTGCCAGGAAAATTCTCTGAGATCCTCCACTTGGGGGGCGGGGGGAGACCTGGGTACAACAAAGCCACAAAACTTCAACATAGCCCCACCACACACACCTACTTGTTGTTAATCTTCTCATTCCCACTTTTTAACATTTTTAAATGTGTTCCATTTCTCCTGCATTAGATTGTGCCTTCTTGATGGCAAGGACTTCCCTTTTAGACTTGCTTTGCATCCCTAGGACATGACCCAATGTCTGGCATATAATAGGCATGTAAAAACAAAAAACAAAAATGCACAAATAGGAAACTTAAAAATTCTGAAAAATGAAAGGACAAAGCAAAGTTTCCTAAAACTGATGAAGAAATGTGCTATTTATTAAGTTCAGAATGAAAGTAATCTTAAAGAAGAAGTAATGCTCAATCATATTCAAGAATCATAATTTATTTAGCCATTCTTCATTTGATAACATCTAATTTATTTCAATTTCTTTGTTACTTGGGAAAAAAAGGTGCTACCTTGATTGTTTTGGTATTTCCTTTTCAATTGTATCTGATTATGATATTTGCATGGCCATAGGTTTTCTGAGTCAAAGGATATGAGTATTTAAGTTCATTTTTAGTATTATTCCAAATTACTTTCCAGAATGGTTGGATGGACCTCTTCAGAGCTTCACCTACAGTACATTGGTGTGCTTGTATTTCCACAGTTCCTTGATTTATTTATTGAACAAATTTCAGGATAAATGAGACTCTCTGAATAGAATATTATTTGAAAGTAGAATGGCTATTGTTGCTGGAAAAGTTGAGTAGAAATTAAATTGAGTATCAAAAGAACATGAAATTACTACAAAGACCACTTTATGGTAGGTGCTTTTTCTACATAAAGTCACTCATTCTGTAATTTCCTATTACATCTTGTTGAATAACATGAACAAAGAATTTAAAAACTGAAGTAGTAGAAGATGAATATTTTATCCTGTAACTAGAAGTATGACATAGCAATTTTAGTAGATATGTAACAATAAATGAATTTTCCTTTTGTTTTCATTAATTCCATGCCAATGATTATTTACTATGGACACTATAACCATCCTTTAAAAGCATCTTCTTTTCTAAAAGCCCTATTCTTCTGAAATCTCTCCAAGATCAAGTCCCTTATAATCCTCCTGGATTTCAGAGGCCCTCCCCTTAAGGTTCTTATACCCCCTTAAGATTAGCCTGAAATTTCCAATTAGGTTCCTTATGTGCCTCTCTTGGCCTGTCCCTCTTTAAAATAACTCTTTGTTTCTTTGATCAGTCAAGTTACAAATTTGTGTTCCCTTCTGCTTAGGTTTCCTTTCTGTGAGCAGAATACCTTTGAGATAAGTTTAGGGAGATAGATTTGATTTTTTTTTAATTGACTTAGTTCTTTCTAAAGGATTGGTAAGAGTTGGATTTTTCTTCAAGAAACTACTTTGTGCATTCTTTTCAGAGTTATAATTTTTCAGATATGAAATACCAAGATTCTATACTGCCTTTTATTCTTTAGTCATTTAGTGTTTTTTAGTCAGTGTTTATGTGTAGGTGAAATATGTAGAAGAAATGAGTAGATTTAAGAAGTAAAATTTCAGAAATAGTGATAGAATATCTCCAAAAGTACTTACTAGGCATTTTGGAGAATGAAGAATTGGAATATTTTTCCCTGCTCTAAGAACACCTATAGTCTAACACCAAATTTATTAATCAACTAATCAGCAACTCTTTATTAAGCATTTATTCTGTACCAGGAACTCTGCTAAGTAACTGAATTGCAGAGAAAAGCAAAACCAATTCCTGTCCTCAAAGACCACATTCAAAAAAGTGGGGAAAGTTAAATAAATAAGTACTTGATTGCCCTGAAAGAAGACTAACAAAGCTCCCTTTTGTTTCTTCCTTCTGCTTCCCCACAAGGTCAAGGGGATCTGGAACTCCTGTTTGTCCCAGAATAAAACCAGAAGTCCCATTTTAGTCCCCATCCTAAAAGGTTATTTAGGATACCTTTCTTGCTAAAACCAATTCACAGTGCCCATTCCTCTAGAAATAGAGAAAATATTAGTCAGAGAAATATGTTCTATAATCAATCTGTTCCCACTGCTGACCAAGTATCTTAAATTTAACAATGAGCTCTAGCCAATTGTTCAAGGTCCTAGACCCACTATAAACTCCTATCCACCTCCCATTGTTCAAGCTATCAAAATGAGGTCATTAAACTTTTGTAAAGTATTTTGTCCCTCCCTGTAAATCTTTGCTACCAGGCACAAGATAAGCCCTTTTAAACAAACAAATAAAAAGGATCTCTGCCCTAGCCTGAAAGGATTAAGCCTTTGAATTATTGCTCCTCATCTACCTGTCCTTCCTTACCTCATCTTTGTTCTTTGAGCTACACCTTTAATCTATATATCTCTAAGTATCTCATCTTCCTGCAAATTTAAAATTCAGTTAAACTATGGTCTCCCTTAGAAATCTACTTGCTTTTCTGAGCCTGATCCTCTAAACAAACTCTTACCCTTGATGCAAATACCATAGTTACAACACTTTGCTACTACACTTTATCCTCTTCCCTTTATCTTATATCCTTCTGCTCCAGCTTACTATCTTTACTTTCTTTCTTGCTCATCTTCAGGGGATCAGCTCACTACATTTATTCTCTTTCTCCCTTAGCTTCAATAATAGGCAAATAAATATTTTTTGTCCATAAATATTTTTGTGCCAGAGTCCTAATTCTTTTAAGTGAATTAATTCTCTGTTCCCCTGAACCCCTGTAGTTTTTAATTCCTGGAAATACAATTGTCTGTAATCTTTCAAAAGCCTTGGAAAACTATAGACCAGAACAAATATTTTTGCTGTGTTTAGAAGAAGGAAAACAATTATATGAACAAGATTACAAGAACTAAATCTATGCAAATATATCTATACACCAAAATTCTAAAATAAAATATCAAACTAATGATTTGTTATTTATAAGAACATATAGTAATCAATAAGACATAAAAGTTCCCTAAAATTAAGTCAATATAAAATAACCTCATTTCCTTTGTGATAGGGTTATTAGAGTCATAGATTGGGGGGAAGGGGGGGGAAAGGTGACATAGACCTCACAAAGATTTTATAGAAAGCATTCTAGGGACTCTTTTTTGGATGCCTTTCCTGGATAAGATGATTAAAAAAAAAACTGTGAGAAAACTGCTCTGAAAGTCCCACTATGTAGTGCAACTTGTGCCACTTATTCCAACATCATATTTTAAATGACCAGGTTGGCAATTCTGAAAATTATATTACAATATTGTAATTCCTGGGAATTTCCTGGTAAAGGCATAGTACCATAAATATTAGCAGCTAGGACAGAGTAGCCCTGACACTTGGCTTATTTCACTAAAATAGATTTACTTAGTAAATTAAAATCAGTGACATGGTCTTTTCAGTTTTTAAGCAAAAACCTAAATGTAACTTCTAAGTTAAACTATTAAATAAAAATGAATAATATATAAATAAATTCAAAAGAAATACTTGAACCATTTTAATAGAAGAGATAAATATACAATGTTATTAATGAAATGCTATCTAAAAGTCTTATTATTCTTTGCTTGATTCAATAATATTTAAATTACCATCTGAAATACACACAAGTCAAACATTCCTCTTAACTCTGTTCCCTTCCCTAACAGAAGTTTGAGACAAGTTTGTTTGTCCTTCAAACTTTAACCCAGATTTCCTAATAAAATAATTAATTTCTAATTAGCTTAAGGTATTCTTTCAATCTTTTTTTCTTTTATTAGATTTTTTCATTGTCAAGCATTTATTTTTACTCCTTTTTGCCTCCACCCCCTAAAGGATAAAGGAAGGAAAAAGCAAAGGAGAAAAAAAAAAGACAAATAAGTATAGTCAAAGAAAGTAAATTTCCATATTGACCATGTCTAAAAAGGTAATGGCTAACATTTCTGTCATTTTCTTCATGGTATCCTAGAGTTCTAAATTTATTCAGTCACTCACTTTTTTCTCTGCAATTAGAAAAACGAGACTTTTCTAAACTAACTTGAAGTAGAGGAACTCTTTGGACACAACTGTTTTCCATTACTTTTTGGTCACACCTGTTGGGCAAAAGGTCTAGCATACAGAGTGCCACTCATGCCCTAAACCCCTCCTCAAATACAACTCTTGTCCTAGCCACCACCAGGAAGGTGTTTGATGAAAGCTGAAAGCACCTATCTCTCTCTCTCTCCATCCTCCATCCTCCCCTCTCTCTCACCCCTCCCCCACCCAGTGGGCAGCCTCTCAATTTCTCTCTCTCAGTCAGACCCTCATGGTCTAGCCATATCAATCTAAGCTCCTCCCCTCCCCTCCCCTCTCCTAGGCTCTCTGCTATTGCTCCCTCTCTTATTTCCCCTATGTTTCTTTTCTTTTCCCTTTTCCTTTTTTAATTTGATTACTCCTCTCCTAGCTTGGACTCTGAACTACTAATATTATTCCAGCTCTAAAAGGTTAGATCCACATGCATCTAAGCCACATCTCCTGGCTATTTTCCTTTCCATTTCCCCCTTTTAAAAATGTCTTTGCTGTTAGCTTTTGTGAACTCTAAGTAATTTATGAAGACTTTGTAGTTATCTGTGAAACTTTTGTGCAACCTGTGAATTAAAATTTAAGTCTTTCTTACCCTCTTGAGTCAGAGACTTGGTAAGGTTTCTCACCCCCAAAAGAACCCCCCACAGATGAATTTTTAAGCCCCCTTTTTCTGAAGGAATTTTCCAAACCGTCAGACTCATTTTGGTCAAAAGTCATGTCTGCTTTTCTGTATTGACAACTATTATACAAGTTTACCCATGAAAAGATTATTATGATTTAAACTTGAAGAATTACAAATGTTAACATGACAAAAAGTCACCAAGGTGTTGACTGTTCTTTTCTTGAGTGTTGGACAGAATTCAGTCTTTGGAGATTCTCAGTGATTATTAATATACATATATATATATATATATATATATATATATATATATATATATATATATATATGACTCATTGCCCCTCAGCCAGTGGACCTCCCCAAAATCCCCAACACATCTCAGGATTTGACTCATTTCTAGCTTTTGTTTGAGTGTTTTCAATTCTTCTGAAAACGCCAAGCCAACAAGGCAAGAAAGTTGTTTCATCAAGTGTATTAAACACTAAAAAGGATGGTCAAGTGCTCTTATCAGTATCCCAAGGATATATTACAAAGTGGTGATCCCCAAATTTCCTAGGACCTTCATGAGCAATACAAGTTTCCAGAGCCATCTCAGACTCACTCCCATGTCTGGAAGTGATATCACCCTTCTGGGGTGATAGAAATTCAGACCACGTATCTCTATTGTTAGCTCCACTTTCCTCAGGTACAAACTTACAATGCAAGTCTGAATTTTTCTAGAGAAAACGGGTTCAATAAGAGATCTGTTCCCTCTCCTACTCCTATACCACCCACAATATCATTAAAAAGAAAGGCCCAAATTTGTGCATCCTCATTTTTTTACTTTTAAATCAATTAATTTTAACCAATAACTCATCCTTTAATTGCCCTTTTCTCAAGAAACCTCAAATTCCTATAGTGCTCAACTTGATATAGAAATTCCATGACTTGAATCTTCAACTGATTAGAATAGAAACTCTTGGGATTTAGGACTATTTCATTTGTCATATGTGTATCCCTAGTGCCTAATACGTTGTAGATATTTAATAAATGCTTGTTGATGGATAAATTAAGCACTCCCCCTGGGATCATTGGTCTCTGCCTAACATTTGCTTCTCTTTACCCAGGAAAATTTTGTTAAAATAAGTTAGAAGAGACTAATATGCTTCTAGGTTATTTAATTTATCTCCACTTCTTTAGTATATCAGGGCCATAGATAACTTGCAGACATACTGATACTGAAGACCTGATGACTTTTTTCCTTCTCCACCAAAATGTCTCACAATTCATATCTAATCAAGTCACAAGAATTCATTCAGATACTTCTTCCTGTGAGCACATGGTCAGGTTTTCCTTACCACTTGGTAAGGTTTTCACCACCAAAAGAACCCCCAGAGATGAATTTTAGTTATCTGGGTTAACCCATAAGCCAAAGGAATATATAATATAACATAGGTGACAAGTGGCCATCCAGCCTCTGCAGGACAGCCTTTAGTTAGGGAAAAATCACTACCTTTTGAGAGAGTCCATTCCATTCATTCATTTGTTTGTTTGTTTGTTTGTTTGTTTTTATCTATCCATCCATCTATCTGTCTGTCTATCCATTCATTTGTTTATTTGTTTGCTTGTTTATTTATTTATTTATTTATTCATTAGGTTTTTTGCAAGGCAAATGGGGTTAAGTGGCTTGCCCAAGGCCACATAGCTAGCTAATTATTAAATGTCTGAGACTGGATTTAAACCCAGGTACTGCTGACTTCAGGGCCGGTGCTTTATCCACTGGGCCACCTAGCCACCCTGAGTCCATTCTATTTAAATAGTTCTAATTGATAGGAATTTTTTCCTGCTATAAGGATTACTCTTTTGTTGCATATTCTAGCTATTGCTATTCTGCCTTCTGGTATCAGCAAAATTAGAATAATCTCTCTTTCACATGATATTTCTCATTCTATTAAGATTTCAATCCCTTTTTTAACTGTGACCTAAAAGGGATTTTAAACCCCTAAGAAATGATCAACCTGCTGGTACCAAATAAGATCTGAAATCTCTAAAGCTATCATAAAATGATCTATGGTTTCAATTTCCCATCCTATCCTCTCAATTCTGTCCCTCACTTTTTCCATAGAAGCACATTCTCACAGAGGCAATTGGAAGAGAGCACTATCAAAGTGACTGAAAGTTCAAAATGTGGTAGTAGAACTCTGCTCAATACACTCAACTCCCATCTCAACTGTAATAGGGCAAAATATTCTATCTAGACTTCTTTAGAAACCATTATATAGTGATATCTGACACATGACAAGAGCTCTGGAATAGAATTATGTGGGTTTGAGAACTTGGATAATGAATAAGTATTACATCTTCATTTAAATAAAAATGGTTTCCTTTGTAGCACTAAACATTTTATTATATACATTTAAAGAAATCATTCTGAGAAAAGATACATAGGATTTAACAAAATGGCAAAGAGATCCGTAACAAAGAGAAATTTATGAACCTCTGACTAAAGCAGACTTTATTTTTTTTTATTTTTAAATCATTTTTATTTAAAATTTGAGTTTCAGGGGGCATGCTAGGTAGCAGCACAGTGAATAGAACACTGTTTCTGGAGTCAGGAGGACCTGAATTCAAATCTGGCCTCAGGCATTTAATAATTACCTAGCTGTGTGATCTTGGGCAACTCACTTAACCCCCACTGCCTTGAAACCCCCCCCCCCAAAAATTGAGTTTCAAATTCTATCCTTCCTTCTTTAAGTATGTGATCATTCCTATGCAGAATCATGTAAAATATTTCCAAATAAACAATCTTATACAAGCCTTGAACAAAACAAAAACAGCAAAAATAACATGTTTCAATCTGTATCCCAACAATATCTTTTTTCTGTGTGGAGGAAGACAGTATGTTTCATCATTAGAGCTTTGAGATTGTTTTGGATCACTGTATTGCTGAGAATAGCTTAAGTCATACACAATTCATCAAACAATATTGCTGTTACTGTGTATAACATCCTTCTAGTTCTATTCATTTTAATATATCTCTGTTCATATGAGTGTTTCCAGTTTTGTCTGAAACCATCAATGACCAAATTTAAATAGCACAATAGTATTCCATCACAATCATATACCACAACTTATATAGCCATTCCCTAATTGATGAACATGCCTTCAATTTCCAAAAGATCTCCTACTCAATCACCAGGTAAAACCTAGGGTCAGAAATAGCAGATTCTTCACTAAAGGTTTAGATCTCTTATCTAATTAGATTTATTCATTTCCTTACTAGCATCATTTCCTTATTAGTATATCCTACAGGCAATTCTCTGAAAATGTTTCTTCATAGTGCAATATAAAAATGATCTTAGAAATTTCCTTTGAAGTAAATTCTTTAAGAAATTCACTTCTGGATTTCTGGCCAACATGGTGGAGAGAAGACAGGCCCTGCTAAGGTCTTCTGATCTTCCCTCAAATGTAGTATGAAACAAACCTCTTAATAGAAACCAGATTGACAAAATCCAGAAAGAGAAGCTAAGAGAACACCTACCTCAAGGTCTGTCTTGGAGGATCATGGGTGAGTCGGGCACAGAAAGAAGAGAGCTGGCAGGGTTGGGCTGAGAGCCTGATAATCTCAGACCAACCAGAGCTTTTCACTATGGGAGGTATGGTCTGAGAAGTTGACTGTGGGACACTCTGAGGCTTACCAAAAGGTCTGGAGGATGAGTTACAGCCTCTAGCAGTCCCTACTGGCAGGATGAAGTTAAAAACTCAATGAGAAAGCCTTTAGCACCATCTACTGGTTGGCCCACTTGGAGATACTAAACCCAGTGAGTAAAACCTCTAGGTATCCCAACACCAAACCTCTGTGAATCAGCCCCTCCCCCCAACACAAGATCTTAGGAAAATGAAGAAAAACCAGCAGAAAGGGGGATCCATAGAAAAACTTCTAGAATGAAAAGATCCTAACTCACAGAGACATAGAAGCCCTGAGGAGAATATGATTTGGTCTCCACTACAGAAAGACTTCCTTGAAGAAATCATGAAGGAGTTTAAAAATCAATTGGAAAATTTGGGAAAAGAAATCCAAGAGAAGATTAACACATTGCAACAAGAAAACAAACTGTTTGAAAAAAAAAATTGGACAAATGCAAAAAGAAAAGAATTCTCTCCAAACCTCAATTGGTCAAATAGAAAATTCTTACAAAAATAGAATTGACCAATTGAAAAAGGATTTGCAAAAGGTAAATGATGAAAATTCTTCTCTAAAAAAGAATAGTCTGTGAAAACCAGTGACTTCATGAAACAACAAAAATCTCTTAAACAAAACCAAAAAATTGAATAAATAGAAGAAAATGTAAAATAACTAATCTGCAAAACCACTGACCTTGAGAATAGATCAAGTAGAGATAACCTAAGAATTACTGGTCTTCCAGAAAACCTTGAAGAGAAAAAAAAATCCTGGACTCAATATTACAAGACTTAGTCATGGAAAACTGCCATGATATCATGGAATGAGGGCAAAATAGTTATTGAAAGAATACATCGATCCTCTCTGGAAAGAGATCATAAAATGAAAACACCAAGGCATGTTGTGGCTAAATTCCTGAACTATCAGATAAAAGAGAAAATCCTGCAAGTAGCCAGAAAGAAACAATTTAGATACCAAGGAGCCACAGTAAGGATTATGCAGGACCTGGCTGCTTCAACATTAAGGGATCAAAGAGCCTGGGATGCAATATTCTGAAAAGCAAGGGAGCTTGAAATACAGCCAAGAATTCATAATCCAGCAAAACTGAGCCTTCTCTTCCAGGGCAAAAGATTAGATTCACATTTGATGAAATAGGAGACTTCCAACTTTTCCTGATGGAAAGATGAGCGCTTAATAGAAAATTTGACCTTCAAATAAGAGACTCAAGAGACACATGAAAAGGGTAAAAAAAAAAAAAAGAAAAACAACTCTCATCCAATAAGATGAAACTGGCTATATCCCTACCTGGGAGAAAGATTTTAATAACGCTCAAGAATTCTAACTAATTTAGTGAGAATTTATTTAGCCAGAGGAGATGGACACTCATGACTTATTCAAGAAACTGCTTTCCAATAAGATCAAACTGGCTATATCATTATCTGGGACAAAGACTAATTATTCTCAGTAACTGCAATTCTATTAGAGGGAATATACTTAGCCAGAAGTTATGGACACTTATGACCTTTCTGTGACTGACATAGAATGATTTAAAAACAACACCTCCTTAAAAAAGGGGACAGTAAAGAGACTGGGAGGATGGAGAAAAATTAATGGGGTAAATCTCATTACATTAAGTGGTGTAAAGGACTTTTTGCATAGTGGGGGAAAGGGGAGGAGGTAAGAACCACCTGAATCTTACTCTCATCAGATTGGCTTAAATTTAATATACATACACTCAGTAAAGTTAAGAAATTTATCTTAATATTAAAGTATAAAAAGGAGCAAAGGGAAATGGTGAGGAAAGCAGAACCAACAGAAGGAAGGGAAAGGGAGAGAAAATGGAGAGGGTTTGGATATAGGTGGTCAAAAACACTGAAGGTGGTGGTATTCAGAAACAAAATACAGGGCAATATGGATAAAGTGAATAAAGGGGGAAATACAAACAAAGGGAAGATAGCATGGAGGGCAATAAATAGTTACTAATTATAACTTTGACTGTGAATGGGATGAACTCTCCCTTAAAACATAACAGAATAGCAGATTGGATTAAAAACCAGAATCCTATAATATACTGCTTACAAGAAACTCATTTGAAGCAGATAGATAGATACCTTTTGAGTAAAAGGTTGGAACAAAATATATTTTACTTCAGCAGAAGTGAAAAAAGCAGGAGTAGCAATGCTTATCTCAGACAAAGCAGGTGGAAAAATAGATAGCATTAAAAGAGACAAGAAAGGAAACTATATCCTCCTAAAAAGTACCATAGACAATAAAATAATTTCAATACTAAATATGTATGCACCCCGTGGTATAGTATCCAATGTCTTAGATGAGAAGTTAAAGTAGTTACAGGAAGCAAAACTCTACTAGTGGGAGAACTCAACACCCAGCTATCATATTTACATAAATCTAATCATAAAATAAACAAGAAGGAAGTTAAGGAGGTAAATAGATTGTTAGAAAAACTAGATATGATAGACTTATGGAGGAAAATGAATGAAGATAGAAAGGAATATACTTTCTTTTCTGCACTTACACAAAAGCTGACCATGTACTAGGGCATAAAAACCTAATCATCAGTTCAGTTATTGAAAGGCAGATATTGGGAATACATCTTTCTCAAATCATAATGCAATAAAAATCACATGCAATTTTGTGTCAGGGATATATAGACCCAGAACTAATTGGAAAGTAAATAACCTCATTTTAAAGAATGAATGGATCAAGCAACAAATTATACAAAGAACTAATTATTTCATCCTAGATAATGACAATAGTGAAACAACATATAAAAACCTATGGTATACAATCAAGAATAAATTAGAGAAAGAGGAAATCAGTGAACTAAATATGCAACTAAAAAATTAGAGAAAGAACAAATTAAAAACCCCTAATTAAATACAAAATTAGAAATTCTAAAAATTAAATGAGAAATTAAAAAATTAAAAGCAAGAAAACTATTGAGTAAATAAAACCAAGAGGTGATTTTATGAAAAAAAACAATAAAATTGATAAGCCTCTAGTCAATTTGATTAAAAAAAGAAAGAAGAAAACCAAATTGCTAGTATCATAAATGAAAAAGGTGAACTCACCACCACTGAGGAGGAAATTAAAGTAATAATTTGAAATTAATTTACCCAATTCTATGCCAATAAATTTGACAATCTAAGTGAAATTGATGAATATTTACAAAAACATAAGTTGCCCAGGTGAAATGAAGAGGAAACTAAATGCCCAAACAACCCTATCTCAGAAAAAAATTCAACAAGCCATTATTGAACTCCCTAAGAAAAAATCTCCAGGGTCAGATGGATTTATAAATGAATTCTATCAAACATTTAAGGAACACTTGGTTCCAATTCTATATAAACTCTTCAGAAAAATAGGTGAAGACAGAAATCTTCCTAACTCTTTCTATGCCACCAATATGGTATCAATACCTAAACCAGGAAGAGTTGAAACAGAGAAAGGAAATTATAGACCTATCTCTCTGATGAATATAGATACAAAAATTTTAATGAAATCTTAGCATAACGACTATAACAAGTTATCACTGGGATAATACATTATGACCAAATAGGATTTATCTCAGGAATGTAGGGTTGCTTTAATATTAGGAAAACTGTCAGTACAACAGAACAACAGTACAACAACAGAAATCATATGATTATATCAATAGATGCTGAAAAACTTTTGTAAAAATAGATCACCCATTCCTACTAAAACCACTAGAGAGCATAGGAATAAATGGATTGTTCCTTAGAATAATAAGCAGCAACTATCTGAAACCATCAATAAGCATTATATGCAATGAGGATAGGCCAGAGGGATTCCCAATAAGATTAGGGGTGAAACAAGGGTGCCCATTATCTCCACTATTATTCAATAGCGTACTAAAAATGTTAGCTTCAGAATAAAAGAAGAAAAAGAGATCAAAGGAATTAGAATAGGGAAGGAAGAGATAAAACTCTCCCTTTGCACATGACATGATGATATACCTAGAGAATCCCAAAAAGTCATCTAAAAAACTACTAGAAATATTTAGCAACTTTAGCAAGGTCTCAGGATACAAAATAGACTCTCATAAATTCTCAACATTTCTATATATGACTAGTAACATGCAGCAAGAAGAGCTAGAGAGAGAAATCCCATTGAAAGCAACTTTAAGGGCAGCTAGTTGGCACAGTGGATAGAGCACCAGCCTGGGAGTCAGGAGTACCTGCATTCAAATCTGGTCTCAGACACTTAATAATTACCTAGCCATGTGGCCTTTGGCAAGCTACTTAACCCCATTGCCTTGAAAAATCTAAAAAAAAAAAGAAATAACTTTAGACAATATTAAAATGTGGTAATCTATGTGCCAAGGCAGACTCAGAAACTTATTGAAATCAATTACAAAACACTTTTCATACAAATAAAATCAGATTTAAATAATTGGGCAAATAAATATCAACTGCTCATGGATAGGTCGAGCAAATATAATAAAATTGACAATTCTACCAAAATTACCCTACTTTTTAGAACCCTACCAATCAAAATTCCAAAAAATTGCTTTATTGAGTAAGAAAAAATTACAATAAATTCATATAGAGAGACAAAAAGTTGAGACTCTCCAGGGATTTAATGAAAAAATTGCAAAATAAAATGGCTTAACCCTACCATATGTAAAATTATATTATAAATTATCAGTCCTCAAAACTGTCTGGTATTGACTTAGAAATATAAAGGTGAAAATATAAAAAAAAGAAATAATGAAATGGAGAGGTGGATCAGTGGAATAGATTAGGTGCAATATCAGGAATTAATTATAGTAATCTGCTGTTTGTTAAAACCAAAGAATCAAGCTATAGGGATAAAAACTGTCTCTTCAATAAAACCTGGTGGGAAAATTGGAAGCTAGTATGGAAGAAACTTAGATTAGACTAACTACTCACACCCTATATTAAGAAAAGATCAAAACAGACACAGGATTTAGACATAAAAAAACAATATTATAAGAAAACTAAAAGATGATGGGGTAATTTATCTGCCAGATCTATGGAAAGGGAAGCAGTTCATGACCAAGGAAGTGATGGAGAGCATTATTAAAAATAAACTAAACAATTATCATTTCATTAATTTAAAAAGCTTTTGCATAGACAAAACCACTGTAACCAAGATCAAAAGAAATGTAGTAAATTGGGAAACAATTTTTACAATTAGTATTATTGACAAAGGACTCATTTCTAAACTACACAGAGAACTAACTAAGTCAAAATTTCAAAAAAAATCAAGCCATTCCCAAATTGCCAAATGGTCAGAGGATCTTCAAAGGCAATTCACAGATGAGGAAATCAAGGTGATCCATAGTCATAAGAAAAATTGCTCTAAATCACTAATTATTAGAGAAATGCAAATTAAAGCATCTCTGAGGTACCACCTCACATCTCTCAAACTGGACAATATGACGAGAAAGGACAATCATCAATGTTGGAAGGGATGTGGGAAATCTAGGACACTAATTCATTGTTGGTGGAGTTGTGAACTCATCGGAACTTTCTGGAGAGCAATTTAGAATTATGCCCAAAAGGCAACAAAAAGGGCATACGCTTTGATCCAGCAATACCACTTCTGTCTATACCCTGAAGAGATTATGAAAAAGGGTAAAAACATCACTTGTACAAAAGTATTCATAGTAGCCCTGTTTGTCTTGGCAAAGAATTGGAAATTGAGTGAATGTCCATCAATTGCTTAATGGCTTAATAAACGGTGGTATATGTATGTCACAGAACACTATTGTTCTATTACAAAACAGTAGGGATGGGAATTCAGGGAAGCCTGGGAGGATTTGCATGAACTGATGCTGAGAGAGATGAGCAAAACCAGAAGAACATTGTACACCCAAATAACAACATGGGAGTGATGATGGCCTTAATGGACTTGCTTATTCAAACAAGGTAGCAATCAGGCACAATTTTGGGGTATCTGTGATGGAGAATGTCATCTATAACCTGAGAAAGACTTTTGGAGTTTGAAGAAAGACCAAAGACTATTACCTTTAATTTAAAAAAAAAGTTATCCTATTGTAATTTTGCAATATCTCATACTTTATGATTCTTCCTTAAGGATATGATTTTTCTCTCATCATATTTAACTTAGATCACTGCATACCATGGAAATAATGTAAAGACTAACAGACTATCTTCTATGGGTGTTTGGGGAGGGAAGCAAGATTAAGGGGAAAATTGTAAAATTCAGAATAAATAAAATCTTCCTTAAAAAAAAAGAAATTCACTTCTACTTTTTTGTTTCTCTTCACCAGCTAAAGATAGGCAGGAAAATGAAAAGGAAATCAATGGGCCTTTGATGCTTTCAAAAGATAACTGCAGGCAGGTTATGAAATCCAAAAAGATTAAACATTATTATATATTCAAGTTCAAAAAACATATTGCATAAGTAAAATATAGATAGGTCCAGAACTGGTAGTGAATCCTACAATAAGAATAATATTTTAACTTGAATATCTCATTTGAATTAGATAACACCAGTTTCATGATCCCCATTTTTAAAAAAAATGAAGAAAATTAGACTCATAGATATTTCAGCATGATCATATTTACATAACTTATAACCAGGAAAGAGTGCTAAGATTCTAACTTAGGTTTGATTCCATACTTTTGCTAGAGCAAAGGGCTTTAACTGATTACAGGTTCAATATGAATGATAACTGATGTGCTGCAAGAGAAAAGAAAGCTAATACAAATTTAAAATGCATCAATAAAAATAAAGTTTCACAGAATTTTGGGTCACCTTCAGAGTATTATATCCATTCCTTAGCACAACCAACTGTCTTAGATCCTAAAGAGGGTGATTAAAGTGATGAAGAATCTGATAAACCTATCCCATGAGAAATGAACAGAGGAAGTAGTGTAGTTACTTTAGAGAAGAGAAGACTCAAGGGGAACATGATAATTTTCTTTAAATATTTTAAGAAATAGTATGCAAAAGAGATGCCAGCTTTTCTCTCTGCTGGTTCAGAAAGCCAAACTTGAAACAAAGTATGAATGATATAAGGAAAACTTTACCATCTCCCTCTTGGGCAAGTATTACCCTTCTAATGTTACTCCCCTCTCTCTAAACATGATGATTAGCCTAGTGATCTACCCTTGTTATCTATTCAGTTGGATATAGCTCCTTGAACTGAAATGTAAACTAAATCTAAAAGGAGGAAAACAACTCATAGAAACTGGACTATCTTTGCCTCTTTTTGGATTTCTAGTGTTTAGCACAGTGCCTGGCCCATCTTAAGTGCATAAAAACATAAAAACACAGAATATCCTGATCTTCCAGGCCTCCTATATCCTAGCCATTCATAACTTTAGTCATCTACCATCTACTACCAGCTTAAAAGCTGGAAAGTAACTGAGAGATCATCTATATATTCACCTTTATTTTACAAATAATGAAACTGAAGCATGGAGAAAAAAACATCTTGCTGAAGATCATAGAGGTGACAATCCTGGCAGAGTTAGGATTTATATGCAAGTCTCCTAACTCCAACTCAGATATATGGGAAGAAATCATGAAATTGTGTTTCCTGAGATCATTGTTAGTACATACTAACTAATCTGAACTAGTTCCTTCCTTCTATATGCTAATCCTTTTCTGGAATTTGCATTCTTTGGAACAAAGCTCAGAAACACCTGCACAATTTCCAGGGAAATGATAAGGCTCAACACAGAAGAGACTAGTCCTTTAAAAATCTTGGGTGTTTCCTTCATCCTCTACCATCCCATCAGTAAAGGATCACAAATTCAAATAATGATGAAATACACTCCTTTCCTCTTAGCATTGGTGCAAAAGGAAACATTCATTTTCAGACATAGACAAAATATTCATTTTGCTTAAATGTGCTTACTTTCTTTAAATAGAGTTTTATATCAAGAAAGGGTTAATGAAGAATGATAGAGATAGGAATAAAGAAAATAGTAACAATAAAAAAATGTAAATTCATAATCAAAATAAAGTTCAGAAGGGGAAAGTTTTCAATTTTATTACTTTTTCAATTTAGAATACACTTTTGGTGAAAAAAGCTATGAAAGAAGTGTATAGATACATATACAATTCTCTTTTATATTCTACTTTGTATACTAAAAGGTGAATATTTATTGATAATTATTCACAATAAAAACTATAAAATGCAAATTAAGTCTAAAATGAGGAAGACAATTCACAGAAACTGACCAGTATTTTTCAAAAGATGCCAGATTAATTTCTCCCCTTCATTTATTTTACATTCTAGTCCATCTGAACTACTTGCTATCCTTTGTACATGAAATCCCAATTCATTCCCTCTTCATCTCTACTCTTAAAATTTCTTTTTTTCAAGACAGTGCAAATGTCACTTTTTCAATAAAGATTATACTGACCCCAATCCTAGTTGCAAATCATCATGGAAATTTGTGTTTATTTTATGTTCATTTTGCATTTGCACATTTGTGTTCATATAGTTTTTACTTAAAAGAAAGAAAACAATTTGAAAGCAATTTTTTATTTTTATTTTTCTGTCCTCCAGAACTAGTACAAAGATTGGTACATAAAAGGTAATTAATAAATGCATGTTGAAACACTGAATCATTAACTGTGAATGGGAATCATATGATAGAACATTAGTGTATACAAAATTCCTTGCTCTAGGTGGCGCAGTGGATAAGGCACCAGCCCTGGAGTCAGGAGTACCTGGGTTCAAATCTGGTTTCAGACACTTAATAATTATGGCCTTGGGCAAGCCACTTAACCCCATTTGCCTTTCAAAAAAAGAAAAAGAAAAAGAAAAAGAAATTCTAAGCATATAATACAGGTTCGTTGAATTAAGATCTAATTTGAAAGAGAGTGGAATCAAATGCAGAGGACTCTGAATGCCAAACAAATGGATTTGAGTTTCATTCAGTAGATAATAGAGTGCCACCAAGGATTTTGGGCAGAGTAATAGAATGATCAGATATACAAATGTTAGATTAATATATTTTTTTATCAAGAAGATGGATTGAAAGGGAAGGTACCTACAGGTATAAAGATCTATTAAAAGACTGCAGTTTAGAAGTGTGATAATAAAAACTTGTACTAGAATGATCACAGTAGAAAAAGAGGAAAAGTGATAAGAAACTTACTGAAGATTGAAAAATAATAGGATTTAATAAATACTGTATATGAAAGCTGAAAGAGAATGAAAATGAAAAATAACACCCTTTCCAACATGAAACAATGAATGAATGATAATTCCACTGACAGAAATAGTGGAGTCAAAGGAGAAGATAATGAGCTCATTTTGAGACTCAATGAATTTGAAGTGTCATAGAACAGCCGCAAAATATTGTCTGAAAATTGTCTAGAGTGAGAAAATATGGCAAGGCTGGGGGATATGGATTTAGGAATTGTTTATACTGAATTGGATTAAATTGAAAAAGAGTTAGCTTTTGTTTTAATATAAAGTACAACTTTCAAAATGTGAAATAAGCTATTTAATAAATTAATAAACATTTGTTAAATGACTCCTATGTTCCAGGAACAGTGCTTATGGAAGGCAATAGGTTCTCTCTTACTGGAACAATTTAAACTGATTTTGCATGATGTCTGAAAGTATCTTGCCCTGAGTGAAATGTTAAGATTAGAACATCACAAATATCTTTCTGAATTCTAAAAATTTTAGGATCCTATTTTCACATCTCTTTCCCACAGATGGTAAAGAAAAGAATGCTTTCAAAAAATCAATTAAATTCAAATTGTTCCTTCCCAAACTAGAGAAATACTTTTAATGGTTTTTTGGTTGTTGTTCTATATCAACTCAGTGCCAAACTTTTGATTTTTCACATATGATATTCATCATACTTGTATTTCTCTATTATTATTCCCTTAGCTATTGGAGAAACTGCTACTCAATATAATTTGGTAAAAATGCCCTCTCTTGAGTATACTCAGAATTCTCACATTTAGTAATTAGCATTCATAATTCATAATTCAACTTAATGTATGTATAGAATTTGTTTTACATTAAAAAGTTATATTTCTTTATACAAACAAGAGTTTGTAAAGAAAAATAACCTATCAAATTTAAGACTAGAAGATTTCAAAAATATAAAAGTTTAAACAACTAAGATTTCAGTTGTTTCCAATTTTGTGGATGTTTGATGCATTTTTCCATGAAATAGCTAAACTCTAGTTCTACTTTTCTCTTCTCTCCACTTTTTTCTAATATCCTGGGATTTGTATTTTATTTGCTCTGTCAGCTGACATTCTGTTCCTTGAATTTCTGCAATCAGTTTTCCCTATGGAGGAACTAAAGAACATGGCATCCAAGTTTCAGTGTAGGATATTTCTACTTTTTTTTTTACTTTTAATAGAAAACCAAGTCATCAAATGATACCTTTTAGAATGAGAGTATTCACATGCACAGAGCTGTTGAATAAAATCATTGAATCTTTTCATAGGAATTTGTAATATCATGAAGTATTTCTAAAAGACTCCTAGGAATATTATGTTAAGGCATTTTCTGCAGTTCAATGATTAACAAATGTCCAACCCTATCAGACTCTAAACTACAAACTTCAATCTCTACCCATTACCCAAACTTTCCCTAACTTTTATTATCTGGATAAATATGGATATTATCCATACACTAGTCTGTTAGCTTCTGTATTACACTTTCCCATTTATTAAAACATTGTGTTTACATCATGTTTCTAATTAGATAGCCCCATTATCAACTCAGTTAAATGTGAGGAAGATTTTTGTAAAACATAGAGCACTATATGAATATCATACATTTTATTGCTTCTGTAATTTTCAACATAATATAGTGCAAAGATCACTGACTTCATAGTCAGAGAACCTGAGTTCAAATCCAACTTCTGACTTCCTGTGTAATCTTAGGTAAATTGCTTAATTTCTATGTCTTGGTTTTCTCATCTGTAAAATTAGACCTCTTTAGCCCTATATATAGGACTAAGCAATCCTATCAGCTTTCCTAATTCTTAGTCTTTCCATATCAATGAGTAGTACAGCCATAATATCTGTCATCTTTCCAAGAAAGGAGCTTGCAATCTTTTAAACTTTTCCCTGTATGTGCTATAGCATTTTATTCAATGATTCTATTTCTTCAGTCATCTTTAAATTTTCCTTGTCTATTATCATAACATTGATACTAGCACTCATGATGCATTTGGATCTCTTTGCTTCAGAAGATATTATATCACAGCATGGCGATTCTGGCCTGGCAGTTAGGAATTGCTAGATTCTAGTTCTGTATCTAACATAGACTGGTTGTGGCTCTGGACTAAATACTCTTAGTTTTCTTGGCAACTCTCAAAAATTCTGACCTGAAGAGAAATTGCCAAGTTGTTCTATTGGAATTTCCTTGCCCGGGAGTTCTCTGAATCAATGAATACAGAGCCAGTCCCTTTTTCCTCCTTTTAGAAATCCCTCTTACCAGAAGATACTTAATATAACTGCCAATATGTCCTGTTGAGGCAGTTAGTTGCTCAATGGTTAGAGTGCTGGGTCTTGAGTCAGAAAACCTGAGTTCAAATCTGGCCTCAGATACTTCCTAGCTGTGAAATGCTGGCAAAGTCATTTTAGCTTCTGTTTTCCTCAGTTTGCTCAATTATAAAGTAAAAGTAGCAAAAATATCATGGGTTGTCATAAGGCTCCAATAAGATAATATTTGTAAAAAGACCTTAGCACAGTATCTCACACATAGTAGAAACTTGATAAATGCTTATTTCTTTCCTCACTTCCTCAGCTCCCATCTATTTTTCTAAATATGGAAGTTCTATCTTTAAATTTCTTAAATTTTTCCAATATTGCAATTATGAATTAGGTCTAAATAACAAAATTCTTTCCTTTGTTGCTTCAAACTACCTTAGCTTCCTTGATTTCTTCAGATCTCCAACTTTCCCTATGAACCTATAACTTCAAAAAAAAAGAAAGAAAAGTTAACTCTTTTATCTAATCTTCACCATCCAAAAGCATCTTCTGAACAATTTTTTGCTAAAAATCACTCCTCTAAATATTTTAAAGGGATATTAAATACTTCTAGAGAATTGTAAAATAGATCTTATAAACAGAGATATAAGAATATAAGTAAAGACATAGAGAAAACATAAGTGTATACTGAATGGCTCTTCTCTCTTCTCTCGTTAAACCCTTACTCACCCTTCATTCAAACAGTTCGATTCATTCCACTTGCTCCAAACAAGCATTCTCTAGTTTTCACCCAATTAAAGTCAGTTATCTACCTGCTCCATTGCATCCCAAAAGGAGTTGTTTTCTTTCTTACTCTCCATGTTCAGTGCTTGTTTTTTATATGTTAGTATTTGTCCCCTCAGTGTTTTACTTGGCTGAATATCTATCATGGAATATCTATCACTTTTTATTAGTAGACATTATTAACAGTTCATTTTCAGTTTATTAAAATGCAAAACAAAATACCTTGCCTATTTGTTTTATTCTATACAATACCTAGCTATCATTATATATAGTACAAATAATTTATATGCTTCTCTATATTTTATATACTTTTATAATTGTAGAAATACAAAATTTTACAAGTCACTAAAGTTAACCCATATCTGAATAAGAATCTATTTTTAACATCTCCCCCAAAAATGCTATTTTTAAAATCAAAATCCTCCACTGATGGTAAATCCACTGTTTCAATACAATCCACCCTTCTGGTTGATCTGCTAGGAAAATTGTGTTTGAGTCATAAAATAACAGATTTAAAATGGATACAGACCACAGGTGTCATTTAGTAATATGATAACCCAGATTTAGGGCTTCATGAAACTTCAGAAGTCATTGCTTTTAATCTCTATCATTGTGCAAAGCATTGTGCTAGGCACTGAAAATATAAAGACAAAAATGAAACAGTACCATTAGTAAAGTGAAGATCAGAGAGATTACGTATTTTACTAAAAGTAATACAAATAGCAGAGCCTGGATTCAAAAGGCTATGCATCAACAAGTATTTATTAGTTGTTTATCATATGTCAAACTCCTTGCCAAGAGTTGACAATAAAAAGAAAGGCAAAAATAATCCCTCCTCTTAAGGAGCTCCCTCTCTAATGCGGGGGACAACATGCAAACCATGCACAAACTACATGCAGGATAACTTGGATATAACCAAAGGAAGACATTAGCTTTAAGATGAATAGGAAAAGACAGATCCCAATTGCAAATCCAGTAACTGATATTTTTTGAACCTCTATGTCTCTGAAATTTCTATCCTTTCATCTCACTTCTGCCCAGTAAGGATGACCCTGAATTTTCTTTCATACTACCATAGCCCATCCAATATGGGAAGGTATTCAAAGGCCATATTCTTCTGCATTCTTTTCTCTATGTTCAACATCTTCAAGTTCTGTAAGCTTATCCTCATATTACATTCTATCAAGAACTTCATCCTCCTGGTTACTTTCACCAAAGAAGGCTCATAAGTAAATATACTTCCAAAAATATGTTGTCTCTATCTTAACACCATAACATATTCCAGATATAGGCTGATGAGTTCATAATAAAACCAGAAAGTATAGGAAAAAACCTTCCTTTTTCTTATGCCTTTATACTTTTAGTCAAAGCTTCTGATTGTCAGGTTTTAATTTTGATAAAACTAATAATTTATTATGACCCACAATCTTTTTTCACATGAATCATTGACTAACCTTCCTCTTTAATTATACAATTGACTTCCCTTTTTAGTCATTTTATTTTTTTATTAGTAGACTTACTATCAACAGTTCATTTTCAGTTTATTAAAATGCAAACCAAAAGTTTGTGAACAAAAAAAATAATCTCCTCATTGATACTTTGAACCTGAGTGTAGGACTTTATATTCAATTCTCTTCATTTGAGTTTTATTAGATCCAGTTCATTTCTCTAACCTATAGAAATATTTTAAGATTCTGATTCATCTAAAGTGCCACCTAACCCTCTCAGCCTTGCATAATCTGAAAATTTGTCAAACATGATATGTATTCCTTCATCAAAGGCACTGATTAAACATGTTGACTAGCATAGGATCAAAGACAAATCATGCCTCTCTTGCCCTAGTCCTCCCTCTATTTTAAAAGTTCTGACTCTCAACTTTTTCATCTGCAGCTCTGCCAAATTTGAAATATATTAGGGTCTATTCAAGAAGGTCTAGTATATCTATTGTGAAACTTAATGTGATTTTTTTCAGGGCTACTCATCCACCTTTGGTGTCTACCTGATTTCCAAATCTCACCTCTGGCTCCAAGAAGCTGTATCATGCTCTCTGGTAAAACCCATCTTAGGAAAAAGTGGACTGAGAGAGACTTCCAGCCAAGATGGCAGAGAGAACACAGACACTAAGTTAAGTGCTCCTGGTTCCCCTCAAAAATAACATGAAAGAAACATCTGAAGATAAATTCAATTCACAAAACCCAGAAAGAAAAGCAAGGAGAAGAACCTACCAACAAGGTCTCCCTCAGGAGACAGCAGGTGAACTAGGAGAAAAGAGCAGAGGGCCCAGTGCAAGGACAGCAGCTGGGGGAAGCAAGAGGACCAGCATCAGCCATAGAGACATTGGTGAGTGGATGGGCAAGTACCAACTTTAGCCTCAGAATCTTTGGTCAGGGGGAAAGGAGCAATGCAGGGATGAGTTCCAGCACAGAGTTTCAAAATACATCTAGGGCAAGGGACCTGAGCTCCATACTTTCAGCTCAGCCCTCTTCCCAGAACAAACAGTAAACAACCCCCATCCCCTCAGGCTCAGGTGTGGGCAACAGAGTTCACTCAACTGAAAGGGAGATTAACTCCCTCCCCCAGGGCTCAGCCCATTGTTCAAGGTCAACACAGACCCTGCTGCTGAGGGCCTCAAACACTCCAGAGAACCAGTGTATCCTACTGGCCAGCCCTTGGAATTACTAAGCCAAATGAACAAAGCCTTTAGGATCTTCAAAAGCAACTCTCTGAGAGCTAGCCCCCCCAACACAAGATCCTAGGAAGATGAAGAAAGGCCAACAAAATGAGGGCCTCCCCATGGAGAAATACCAAGAAGATATAGATTCTAACCCAGAGAGATCTAGGACTTCTGAGGAGAATATGAATTGGTCTCCAGCCCAGAAAGACTTCCTTGAAGAAATAAGAAAGGAGTTTAAAAATCAACTGGAAAAACTGGGGAAAGGAACTCAAGAGAATAATACATTGCAAGAGAAAATTAACATCTTGCAAAAAGGAAACAAAGTCTTGGAAAATACAATTAGACAAAGACAAAATGAGAATAATTCTATCAGATCCTCAATTGGACAAATGCACAAAGGAAAAGATTCTCTCAAAACTACACTTGGGTAAATGGAAAACTCCTTCAAAAATAGAATTCATCAACTGGAAAAGCAGTTGCAAAAGGTAAATGAAGAAATTTTTTCTCTTAAAAAAAGCATTTAATCAATGGAAACTAATGACTTCATGACAACAAGATTCTGTTAAACAAAAACAAAAAAAATTGAAAAATAGAAGAAAATATAAAATGCCTCATCAGCAAAACCACTGACCTCAAGAATAGAAAAAGAAGGGGCAACCTGAGAATTATAGTCCTTCTTGAAAATATTGAAGAGAAAAAAGTCTGGACTTAATATTAAAGGATTTAGTGATGGAAAATTGCCCTGATATCATGGAACTAGAGGGCAAAACTGTTATTTAAAGAATACATTGACCCCCTCCAGAAAGAGTTCCTAAAATGAAAACACAAACCATTGTTGTGACCAAATTCGAGAACTATCAGATAAAAGAGAAAATCCTGCAAGCAACCAGAAAGAAATACTTTAAATACTATGGTGCTACAGTAAGGATTACACAGGAACTGACTGCATCAACATTAAGGGATTGAGGGCATGGGAATACAATATTCTGAAAAACAAGGGAGCTTGGTATGTAGCCAATAACTCATAATCTGGCAAAACTGAGCCTTCTCTTCCAGGGCAAAAGATTTAATGAAATAGGAGACTTAAAACTTGTCCTCAGGAAAAGATCATAGCTTAATAGAAAATTTAAACTTCATACAGAAGACTCAAGAGATACATGAAAATGTTTAAAAAAAAGGAGGGTTAAAAAAAAGAAAAAAACTGTTATCTGATTAGATGAAACTGGCTATATCCCTACCTGGCAGAAAGACTTTCATAAATTTCAAGAATTGTAAATCTAGTGAGTTTAGTGAGAATTTATTTAACCAGGGAGCTTGGAATGTGGCCAAGAATCCACTATCCAGCAAAGCTGAGCCTTCTCTTCCAGGGGAAAATATGGGTATTTAATGAAATGGGATATTTCCAACATTTCCTGATGAAAAGACCAGAGCTAAATAAAAAAATCCGAACATCAAACAAAAGGTTCAAGGGATGCAGGAAAAGATTTATAAAAAGGGGGTGTGGTAAAGGGAAAAAAACCACTATTCCAATAAGATGAAACTGGCTATATCCTCATTTGGGAGAAAGATTGTCATAACTCTTGAGAAATGTAACTCTATTAGAGAGAATAAACCTAGCCAGAAGTGATGGTCACTCATGATTTATCTGTGAGACTGTTATCCAATAAGTTAAAACTGGTTAAATCCCTACCTGGGAGAAAGACTCTAATAACTCTTGAGAATTTTAACTTTATTGGAGAGAATATACTTATTCAGAAGTGATGGACCTTCATAACTTTCCTGTGACTCAGATAGAATCATTTAAAAACAATACCTCCTTATAAAGGTGACAGTAAATAGACAGGAGAGAGGAGGAGATTGAATGAGGTAAATCACATTACATTAATAGGTACAAAATACTTATTGTAATAGAGAAGAAGAAGGGAGGAGGTGAGAACCACCTGAATCTTCATCTCATGAGACTTGGCTTAAGGTTAATTTACACACACTCAGTTAAGTTAAGAAACTTATCTTACCTTTCAAGCATCAAAAGGGGATAATTGGAGGGGGAAGACAGGGAGGGGGAGAAAAAGGGGAACTAACAGAAGAAAGGGAAGGAAGGAAGGAGGGGAAAATGGAAAGGGGAAAGAAAGGGGAGGGAAGTTGATAAAGGAGGACAAAAGCAATGAAGGTGGTGGTATTCAGAAACAAAATACTGGGGAATAAAGGGAAAAAAGGAGGGAAATACAGAGACAGTAGTATGGAGGGCAATAAAGAGCATGTAATTATAATTTTGAAAGTGAATGGGATGAACTCTCCCATAAAAAAATAAGTGAATAGCAGAGTAGAATAAAAACCAGAATCCTACAATATGCTGCTTAAAAGAAACTCATTTGAAGCAAAGTGATACATATAGAGTAAAGGTAAAAGGTTGGAGCAAAATATATTTTGTTTCAGCTGAAGTGAAAAAAGCAGGGGTAGCAATCCTTATCTCAGACAAAGCAGGTGCAAAAATAGATATCATTAAAAGAGATAAGGAAGGAAATTATATCATCCTAAAAGGTACCATAGACAATATAGTAATTTCAAGACTAAATATGTATGCCCCCAATGGTATAGGTTCCAAATTCTTAGAGGAGAAGTTGAAAGACAGCAGAACTCTAATAGTGGGAGACTTCAACATCCCACTCTCAGATTTACATATATCTAATAATAAAATAAACAAGAAGGAAGTTAAGGAGGTAAATAGATTGTTAGAAAACTTAGGATGGATTTATTAAGGAAATTGAATGGGGATAGAAAGGAATATGCTTTCTTTCTGCTAAATAGGAACTTACACAAAAATTGACCATGTACTAGGCCATAAAAACCTAATGATAAGTTGCAGAAAGGCAGAAATAGCGAATACATCTTAGATCATAATGCAATAAAAATTAGATGCAATATTGGGCCAGGGAAATATAGATACAGAACTATTTGGAAAGTAAATAACCTCATTTTAAAGAATGAGTGGCTCAAGCCACAAATTATAGAAAGAACTAATTATTTCATCCTAGATAATGACAATAATGAAGCAACATACCAAAATAAACACAAGGCAACTGTCAGGGGATATATTATATCTTTAAATGCTTACATGAATATATTACAGAAAGAGGAAATCAATGAACTAAACATGCAGCTAAAAACTTAGAGAAAGAACGAATTTAAAACCTCTAATTAAAAGAAATTAGAAATTCTAAAAGTTAAAGAAGAAATTAGTAAAACTGAAAGCAAGAAAACTATTGAACTAATAAATAAAACCGAGAGCTGGTTTTATGAAAAAAAAACAATTAAATTGATAAACCTCTGGTCAATTTGATTAAAAAAAGGAAGAAGAAAACCAAAAGGCTAGTATCATAAATGAAAATGGTGAACTCACCAAAAATGGGGAAGAAATTAAAGTAATAATTTGGAATTAATTTACTCAACTCTATGCCAATAAATTTGACAATCTAAGTTAAATGGATGGATATTTACAAAAATATAAACTGCCCAGGTGAAATTAAGAAGAAATTAGATACCTAAATAACCCTATCTCAGAAAAAGAAATTCAACAAGCCATTAATGAACTCCCTAAGAAAAAATATCCAGGGCCAGAAGGATTGACAAGCGAATTCTGGCCAGAAGGATTCACAAGCGAATTCTACCAAACATTTAAGTAACAACTGATTCTAATTCTATATAAACTCTTCAGAAAAATAGGTGAAAATGGAACTCTGCCTAACTCTTTCTATGAAACTAATATGGTGTTGATACCTAAACCAGAAAGAGTTAAAACAGAGAAAGAAAATTGTAGACCTATCTCCCTTATGAATACAGATAAAAAATTTTAAATAAAATCTTAGCAAAACGATGACAAGTTATCACTAGGATAATACATTATGATCACGTAGAATTTATCCCAGGAATGCAGGGTTGGCTCAAAATTAGGAAAACTGTTAGTACAGTTAATTATATCAATAAGAATCCTACCAAAAATCATATGATTATATCAATAGATGCTGAAAAAGCTTTTGTCAAAATACAGCACTCATTACTATTAAAAACACCAGAGAGGGTAGAAACAAATGGATTGTTCCTAAGAATAATAAGCAGTATCTATCTAAAACCAACAGCAAGTATTATGTGCTACAGGGATAGACTGGGGCATTCCCAAAAAGATCAGAGGTGAGACAGGGATGCCCATTATCATAACTACTATTCAATATTGCAATAGAAATATTAGCTTCAGCAATAAGAGAAGAAAGAAATTGGAGGAATTTAAATTTGGAAGGAAGAGATAAAACTCTCATTCTTTGCAGATGACATGATGGTATACATAGAGAATCCCAAAAAATCATCTATGAAACAGCTAGAAATAATTAACAACTTTAGCAAAGTCAGAATATAAAATAAACTCTCATAAATCCTCAATATTTGTATATATGTCCAACAAGATACAGCAGAAAGAGCTAGAAAGAGAAATCCCACTCAAGGTAACCTCAAACAATATAAAATACCTGGGAGGCTACCTTCCAAGACAGACTAAGAAACTTTTTGAAAAGAATTAAAAAACACTTCTAACAAAAATAAAATCAGATTTAAATAACTTGGCATACATCACCTGCTCATGTACAGTTTGAGCTAATATAATAAAAATGACAATTCTTCCAAAACTAAACTATTTGTTTAGTGCCTTACCAAGCAAAATTCAAAAGAAAGAAAAAGTTGTAAGTAAATTCATATGGAGAAATATAAAGTCAAGACTTTCCAGGGATTCAATGGAAAAAGAAAGTGCTAAAGGAGGTGGTTCAGCCCTACCTGATCTACAATTATATTATGAAGCATCAGTCATCAAAACTATCTGGTATTGACTAAGAAACAGAGTGGTGGATCAGTGGAATAGACTTGGTTCAACAGTAGGAAATGATTATAGTAATCTGCTGTTTGATAAACCCCAAAATTCCAGCTATTGTGATAAAACCTCTCCCTTTGATAAAAACTGTTGGGAAAATTGGAAGTTAGTATGGAAGAAATTTAGATTAGACTAACTACTCACACCCTATATTAAGAAAAGATCAAAAGGGACACAGGATTTAGACATAACAAAACAATATTATAAGCAAACTAAAAGATCATGGGGTAGTTTACCTGTCAGATCTATGGAAAGGGAAACAGTTTATGACCAAGTAAGAGATGGAGAACACTATTAAAAACATACTAGATAATTTTGATTACATTAAATTAAAAAACTTTTGCACAGACAAAACCTCTGTAACCAACATAAAAATAAATGTAGTAAATTCAGAAACAATTTTTACAGCTAGTATTTCTAACAAAGGACTCATTTCTAAAATATACAGAGAATTGAGTCAAATTTTTAAAACAACAACCATTCCCCAATTGACAAATGGTCAAAGGATATGCAAAGGCAATTTACAGGTGAGGTAATCAAAGCAATCCATAGTTATATGAAAAATTGCTCTAAATCATTACTTATTAGAGAAATGCAAATTGAAGCATCTCAGAGATACCACTTCACAACTCTCAAACTGGCAAATATGAAGAAGGGACAATGATCAATGTTGGAAGGGATGTGGGAAATCTGGAACACTAATACTTTGTTGACGGAGCTGTGAGCTCAACCAAACTTTCTGGAAAGCAATTTGAAGTTCACCCATAGGGTAACAAAAATGTGCATACTGTTTGATCCAGTAATATTGCTACTGGGTCTATACCCTGAAGAGATGATAAGATAGGGTAAAAACATCACTTGTACAAAAATATTCATAGCAGCCCTGTTTGTGGTGGCAAAGAATTGGAAATTAAGTGAATGTCCTTCAATTGGGGAATGGCTTAGCAAACTGTGGTATCTGTATGCCATGGAAAACTATTGTTCTATTAGAAACCAGGAGGGATGGGAATTCAGGGTAGCCTGGAGGGATTTGCATGAACTGATCCTGAGTGAGATGAGCAGAGCCAGAAAAACACTGTACACTCTAACAGCAAAATGGGGGTGATGATCAACCTCAATGGACTTGCTCATTCCATCAGTGCAACAATTAGGGACAATTTTTGGCTGTGTGCAATGGAGAGTACCATCTCTATCCAGAGAAAGAATTGTGGAGTTTGAACAAAGAACAAAGACTTTTACCTTTAATTTAGGGGAATAATTATTTTATTATGTAATTTTGCTATCTCTTATACTTTGTTTCTTCCTTAAGGATATGATTTCTTTCTCATCACATTCAACTGATATCAATGTTTACCATGAAAACTATGTAAGGACTAACAGACTGCCTTCTGTGGAGGGTGAGGGGAGGGAATCAACAAAAGGGGAAAAATTGTAAAACTCAAAATAAATAAAATCTTTCTTTTAAAAAAAAATCTTAGATTCTTCATCCTTGTAGCACTTATGAGTAAAAGTAAGATCTCTCAATGCTTCCTGTTGACTGTTACTATTCAAAGGTAGTTTTATTTTCCCTTTTTCACTTATCTATATGTATAGTGTATTCTCCAAAAGAAGGAAGTGTCTTTCAACTCTTTGGAAATCTTCCCCCAAAACTGTAACCAATATCTGACTTAGTGTATATTTTATGTAAATATGTATTTAATGACAGACTGTTGAAAAGTTTTCTTTAATCTGAGCAATCCCTTTTCAAGAGCCTATAGTTGGGTACATAGAATGTTAGCCCTAGAAGAATCACCTAATTTACCTCTCCCTTTTCCCCATACTTTTTTTTTGCAAGGTAAATGGGGTTAAGTGGCTTGCCCAAGGCCACACAGCTAGGTAACTATTAAGTGCCTGAGGCCAGATTTTAACTCAGGTACTCCTGACTCCAGGGCTGGTGCTCTATCCATTGCGCCACTTAGCTGCCCCCATTCCACATACTTTTAAAGATGAGGAAAGTGAGATCAAGAAAGATTGAAATACTTTGTTCCACGATGACACACAGCAACTTGCTCTGGATATCGAATCCAGGTTTCCTGATTCCTAGTCCAATTCCTTTTTAACTACACCAAGGCTTCCTGCCCCTCAACAATTTGAAAGCTTGAGGTCTATAGGAATCTTTGTCTAATGACAATTGAGATATATTTTAGGTTAGGGCATTGGCAGTCACAGGGAGAACATTATTTATGCTAAGACATTTTCCCAAATACAATGGGAAGCAATACAATCATATGAAAACAAGAATCTAGCATTTGGGACAGATTTACACATGACCTTGTTTCCAAGCTAATTTTTATAATGTAAGTTCAGTTTATATATTTGTAATTTGAACAAATACATAATTATTTTCTTCTTGTAAAAAGAACTTGTATTTTACAGTTTAATCTAGCATAAATCAGTAACAAGATACAATCACATTATCAGTCAACTTAATAAATCAAATCATGAAGTACTCAATACCTATTAAACTGAATTTATTAAGCATGGGGCTATGCTAGATTCTGGAAATTAAAGTTTTTTCAAGATTTTTATGAATTTACAATCAAACATGTAGTATTCTTTCTGGATTAAATATGACCAACTCATGAATAAAAATGTTTGGTCATACTGATGATTAGCCCAAAGCTTATGTTTGTTATTTCATCTCACATTTGTCATTTACTCTTTATGGAGGTTGAGCAATAGAGAATAATTGTTACTTGTGATTTCATCGGTATGAAGGAACTCTCAGTGTATAAACCTTTTATCAGGGTTAGATTCGGAACAACCCTGTTATTTGGAGTCTTAGAATTATCTTGAGTTCTAAGAGATTGAATGATTTATCTATATTCACACAGCCACAGTGATACATAAATTCCAAGATTGGAACCTATGTCTTCTTAACTCCAGGATTCCTAGGCATCATGCCATATTGACCCTCAGTATTTAAAATGTCATAAATTGTTCATCCTTAAATTATACTACATATTACTATTCTTTCTTCCTAATTACCTAAAAGAGTCACTACCTTTTATGGAGGGTGGGGAGGTGGGGGAGAGAGACAATAAGGCCAGAGTTATATGCATGTAATTTCTATAAAATATCCCTAAATCTTAAGCACTTGAGACTTTAATTACTTGGATGAATATTTTGCTACATTCCTAGTACCAGTATAAACTGTCACTTCTTCATATTGTCTCATCCTATGCAACTTCATTGTAAGATTCCTTTTATGTATTGACTTCCCCCTTTAAAATATAAGCTCCCTGAACAGTGACTTTCACTTTGCTTCACAATGCTTAGATTTATTTCTAGTAAATATAGTATAAACACTTATTAAATGATTATTAAGGACTGATGCATCCATAAAACAGGAAAAATTATTCCATTAGTAAGAATATTATCCAATGTCTATATAATACTTTAAAATTTTTAAGTACTTTTATAAAACTGAGTTAACTGCTTTAATTCTCATAATAGTCCAATGAAATAGCTCCTATTTTCTAGAAGTGGAAAATGAAACTAAAAAAGATTAAGTGACTTACTCAAGGCCAAATATCAAGAGTCAGTCCCTTCCTCATGAAAGATGCCCATGTCATGCAGATCAAGTGAAACTTTGTGCATAGTTTTACAACATTATGACTTGTAAATACCCATGAATATTTTAAACGTCTCTACTCTCATCACTGATAAATATCATAACCATGTACATTTTGATAGAAAGGTTTAAGCTTTCATTTGACAATCCATTAACAACAGACACCTGCCTTGACCCCATTTTTTCTCTTAGATGGTTCTTGATAATTGATGTGCCTGAAAAATCCATCATAACAAATCTGGTCACAGACTTTTTCTAAATTTATATAGTCTGATTAAGAGACTTCAGACATAGAAGCCATCACTGGATCCTTACCAAAACACATTTCAGTTTGATAGGATATACAAGACCTAAATCTCTCCACTATATCATTTTCAAAACAGCATAAAGCTCTGGAGAGGGTTTGAACAAAAATGCTTTTTTAAAGTTCCAATACTATCTGTTTTCCTCATCTTCCATTGAAATGGCAGTAGATATTCTGTAACAGCAGAGAGGTCAGGATAATTACAATGATTCCATTGTATACATGAATGACATAAAAACTGGGTGTTTTAATTAAGAAGGTTATTTTATATGATCAAGTATTGAATGAGTGATATAGATAATAAATGCAATAGGAATTCAGAGGCAGCAAAGATCACATAGTAGGTTAGGACATGAGTAGGGCTTTGAAAATAGATCTGATTAAAATAATTAGAAATGGAAAGGAGGGCATTCATTTTAGAGAAGATTAGTATGAGCCAAGGCATGGAAGCAGAATTGAATAAGACATGTATTGGGTGGGCAGTCAATAAGGTACAAAATAAAAAGAGTTCATATAGAGGAATATTAGCAGATAAAATGAAAAGTAATTAGAGTAAGAGAATAGAAAGTCTTGAAATCTACTCAGGAATCTGGAATGTGTCTTAGAAGGAATTATCTAATATGTGGAGTTTTATTGTGAATTCCATTCAAAGTATAAGCATCTCTCAATACAAATCAAAAATCCCCCCCAAAAGACAAAAGTCTATATATGCAATTGTATTCTCATTTTTATCCACTATCAAATTAGGTAGCTAGGTGGTACAGTGGATAGAGTGCTTGAACTGGGATCAGGAAGATTTGTGTTCAAATTCAGCCTCAGACACTACCTGCCAAATAACTCTGGGTAAGTCACTGAAACCTATTTGATTCAGTTTGCTTATCTGCAAAATGAGTTGGAGAGGAAAATGAGAAATCACTTAAGTATCTTTGCCAGGAAAATGTCAAAGAGGGACATCAAGAGTCAGAAACAAGTAAAACGATTCAACAACAACAATCAAATTGGATGTATATAACTTCAGGAAAATGTTGCTAATAAAAAGTAAAATAGTTACTGACAAGAAGCTTGGAATAGTAGATAGAAAATGAAATTCAGAGTCAATACTCTTCCTTGGACCAATTATTTAATCTCAGTGATAGAGACAATTTTCTAAGATTCTAAATTGCAGAAAAATTTCTCATCTACATTGGCAGAGATAGTGTACCTTACTCAGAATGCCCTATATCAATAAAATCAAAGATTTCTGACAAAATATAGACATATCTGTATATCTATATGTTTTAAAAGTATGTAGATGGTTTCCCAAAATTCTTAGTAAAGTTTTAAGCTGTTAAAGTTTAATGAACTAATAATGATATTAGCAACAAATATAAATGTGTTTAAAGTTAAAGAAGCAGTTATAAGAAAACATGTTATTAAACACTTCATGCTCATGGATGACATTAAAGAATACAGTTCTAATGAAGGATACATTAAAAAAATTCTTCATAAGAGGAATCTTTACTAAGGATAAAAAATTTGATAAATTTAAAATTCTGAATATATATATATATATACATATATGTATATATATATATATATATATATATATATATATATATATGAAACAAGGCAAAAGAGAGCCTTAAGAAGCTGACCTGAAATCAAGAATCAATATTTTAAAATATTTTTGGCTCCTCCAAGCAAGATACATTGAACAAAACCATAAAGCTATGACTGTTCATTTTGGAACACAATGGAATCCAAAATTCCAAGAAAAAAACCCATTTAAATAAATGTAACATGAATTTTATTGTATAACCTCTGGCCTATAATAATAACCATAAGAGATTTGGAAAAAAGATTCCTAAAAATATTTAAAATATATACAAAAATAAAGTATCAACTTAAGGTACTTATTAAAACATTAATACATTCTTGTCAAAAAGCAGGAAGATGACCAATAGAAACTCTCAGAGTACATTAGGAAGAGGTTTAAACCTTGAAGAGACTCTTTTGGAATAAGCAAGCTGTAGAATAGCAAGGACTTAAATAGTTACAGATGAATACATGTGTTGATTGTAACCAAAAGCATCTGATATCCAGAGGACGTTTGGAAAAGAGCTAAACTCAGGGAGTAGATTTTTTTTTAAGCACTCAATGGGTGACATCTACATGAAGTCAACCAACAATATTTAACAAGTTTTAAAAAAATCAGCTCAGTCATTCAGAAATGTCCTACTTTATGATGACAATTTAGAATCAGGTTATCACCATCAAAACTATAGAAATGTTATTTATAAAGGTGTCTGAATTTATTGATCACTGAAGATTATTCAAAGAAATTATATTAACTATGCAGAAAATTACTACAGTCTGAAAAAAACTCAGTATCTACCTAATATCTAGCAAAAGAACTAATGTTTGTTATCACATATGAGGAGGTTTGTAATTTTCATAAAATGAAAAGTCTATATTTACATTAATATACCTATTACAAAAGCAGATATCTATATATGTCTGAAAATTCAACAGATAAATTACATTGGAACTAGAATATTTTAATCAACAGAACTTTTGCCCTGATTTAACATTTACCCTTAAAAACAAGATTTTAAATAAATGCTTAAATAACAAATATTCATCACTTCCAAGTTATATGAAATTAAAACTAATTAAAATTTTGACACAAAGCAGACAGAAGAAATTAGAATCATGTGGAAATGGAATATAATAAAAGAACAGGGGAGGGAGGGAGATAGACTGAGAAGACATATTTGTAATGAGAATTATATGAGGATGATTGATAATGGGATGTAATTATCCACTTATCTGCTATCTACATCATATCTCATTTCCATATGATTCTCTCTATATGTATTAAAATACATACATATGCTTTTTGTAGGTATATATATATATATATATATATATATATATATATATATATGGAGAGAGAGAGAGAGAGAGAGAGAGAGAGAGAGAGAGAGAGAGAGAGAGAGAGAGATTGAGAGACATATGATATGATATATTCTTACGGATAATCTGTAGACAACTTATTTCCCCCTGATACCACTATAATTTTCCCACAAATATTTTCAATGAGGTTAAAGAAGTTGACCTTACGTTCTAGTACTTTTATTCAATAAGAAAAATACATCATCTACTTGTGTAATAATCTGAAAAATACTAAATATAAAATATCATGATTTATCCAACAAATGTAAGTGTAATATGTTACAGATTGCCATTCATTAATTCCTTTGATCTTCACTGCAATAGTTATATTATCCACATTTTACAGATGAGGTAACTCAGGATAATAGAAGTTATGTGGCTTATCCAAGATTATATAGCCAAAAAAAAAAAATCATTAGACCAGTATTTGAACTCAGATCTTCCTGACTCCAGCTCTATATATTTAATGAAAAACATTTATTGACATAAAAATTCATAAATAATTACATTTGAAATTATATGAAATATTGCAGTTGTCCTGCAAATGTGCAAATTGGTGGATAAAATATTGGCCAACAAGTCAATTTATGTATGTTTCTATCCACTTCAAACTGATTGTATGGTGAAATAAAGAATTAGTTTAAATTTATATACAAGAACAGTACATTAGGACATCGATTTTGAAGACCTTTTATTTCCTAAAATGCATGTCTCTTTCCAGGTGGTTTTATAGAGGATATAGAATTTAGTGGTTCTATCTGTGTGTGTCTTTGTTTCTGTGTGTGTGTGTGTGTGTGTGTGTGTGTGTGTGTGTGTGTTTCTCCCTGCTATTTGCTTTTTTCTCTTCTTTTGTCTACTATTCATTTCTCTTGGAGATCTATGAAACCTAAAGCAAGATTTTAGCTCCCTTTTCTGTCTTTATTCATTTATTTATAAAATATGTATTTGTTTATTTATAAAATGAATTGCTAACAGTTATTAGTACAAACTCCAATTTCACAACATATCTACTCCACACCTCTACAAGGGCAAATTTTTCAACTCATTATCAAGAGACAAAATTAACCTCTGAAATCTAAAAGAGAATTCTTTTCTTCCTAAATAAGAAATGCATTATTTGTCATCTCTTCTATACCCCATTCTCATGGAACTTCTTCACCTTCTTCTTAACCTCATTCTTGCTAACATGAACTCCCTCTATATATTGAAACTATGGTTAATAACTTATATGACACCTTGGACAGATAGCATATCTTTTTTTCCTAACTTCAAAACATCATTTTAATGAAGCAGCTTTAGAATGATATACGTGTATGATATATATATCATATACATATATGGAATATGTGTATGTTTTGAATATATGAAACTAGATTCATCAAATAAAAATGCTTAAATTAATTAGAACATTCAGAAGAAAGGTTTTAAAGTATATATTTATGGATGTAAGAGTTTAATTTATGGTACAGAATAGGTTTTTGGAATATCTCTTTGCAATAAGAGAACTTGAAAGATGCAAAAAGACCTTGGGTTTGATATTTGTTCCTTGTTGTTGGGTTTTTCCCCCATCCTAGACTGGTGTCTGTCAATGGTTCACAATGTATTCACCTTGTGGTGCAAGTACTAGCACAGCAAGTGTTCATTTCTTAGACCCTCACAAATAAACATTCAATAGTGTGAGGGCAGAAAGATAAAATGGCATAGCTAGCTTATTCTTTTAGAAGAATAAGTGATAATAAAAAAATAACTTTTCTAGCTGAGAAATAGTCGATGAAGGGCCCCAGAATCATTATAAATTATTCAGTTGGTGAATCAGTAGTGGGGAGAATACAATCCATGACCGAGAACACCATTGATTGTTCATAAAATAAGTAAAAAAAAAAGTTGGTTTGTTATTCTAATGTCAAAATGTAAACATTTTGCCACAAGTTGAAATTTACCTTTACTATATTAGAATAGAATTCATTTTTAATTTAATGATTTGGACATTAGAACAACTTGTCTTCCTTCTTTGAGATCACTAAACCAGGCTGTGTGATCCTAGAAATTCATATTAACTCTTCTTGTCCTAGACAACTCTCCAAGATCATAAATTACAAAGAAGTTACCAGCCTACAATGGTAGAAAGAATTTCTTCATCTGAAATTTCTCTACGGCAAACAAATCAGTTCCATCTTAATCCCTAAAAGTGTATTACAATGAAGTTGCTTCAAAAGTCTAATGAGAGTTCTGTATTTCTTTATATATTCATCCAACATAATTTTAATCACCTATTATACAAAATTCCAGTAGTTGGTAATATTTCTGAGAAAGAAAAATTTGAAAGGCAACAGTTCAGCATAGCAAGCAAATATTTGTCTTGTTCTAACATTTTCTACTATATACTGTTACTTAAGAAAGTTTATGCGTGTGTTCTTATTCCATGAAACTAAGGCAGAATTTTTTAATAGACTTGAAAGTATAAAGAAAAAAATAGAATCTTAAACCTTGCCAACATCCCAAGTTTTAATTAGTTTTTCTTCAAGCAATCATCAACTAATATGCAACAAATGAAGAAGATAGCACAATGATTTTAAACACCAGAATATTATTCAATAATGGGCCAATTTCATTTTTTTTAAAGCTTAAGTCAAAGTCAAATGCAATGTTGAATCATTTTGATAGATAATAAAAATATGCAATGTGCTTTACATTAGACAATGAATGCAAATGAGATATTAGTTTCCATGAGTTTTAGGAATGAACAGTCTGAACTGCTCAGAGGACCCAACACAAATGCACCTCATGCCATAGGAAAGGTTTCAATTTTGCCATTTTCTAAACACAGAAAAATGTATCCCTCCAATTCAGAATATTGAATGTCTTATGGAAAGTGAAAGGTCATTTGTAACTGTCCAAAGGATTGATGGAGTTGAGATACCTCCTTGACCTTCACCCTGCACTCATAAAGAATAGTTTCAGATGACGGAGCATCAGGCAAGTTTGCAGAAAATGTCTTTTTGTCTTTCATATTGCCTAGCAATCTTGTTACCTGATATTTTTTTCATAATTGTATGTCAAGATTTAATTACCTCATGTCTTCCCTCATTAAAAGTAAACTGTCATCTAATGCTGCTGAGCAAGGTTGGTGATTTGCCCTAATTCAGGCAGCTCTGTCGGCTTTGGCCATTGTTTTCCATCTCAGTTTCTATAATAATTGCTTTGGAGGCCTGCACAAAACATGTCAAGGTCAACCTTTAAAAATACTAAGTTGCTTTTTCCTCACAATTACTTATTGTCTGTTAAGGTATATATATATGTGTATATATATATATATATATATATATACACACACACACACACACACATACATGTATATATGTGTGAGTGTTGATATGTTCATATATATGCATATACATGCATACACACATACATACATATGAATGCTAACACATATGGGTTCCTTCTCTATATATATGTGTATATATGCACACATTTCTATTACTGATATGCACATAATTGATTAACATGAAGAAATCTAGGAAAATCTTCATCAAGCTGTATATATTCATGTGTTTATTAGACCTGGAAGAATGGAGGAAAATATAAATTCAGTATCTTATATCAAATTTGTCATTTCTCTTTCATAGATGACCTAGTAGGATTGTATTGTTTCTGATTCAAGATTAAATGGAAAATAAATATAGCAATATTTTACTACCACTTTTTTCTACAAAATGATGCTTTTGATTCCCCCCTCCCCTCAAGATTCTCTACCAATGAGGAAAGTCATATGCAAATAATATCCTCTAAGGACTGAATATGCAAACCATCCTTTAGAGTATTTACCATGAACACCACTCTGTAGCCACTTGAGGAAGCAGTCATATGTGACAAAAAAGGAATTTATCATTAGTCATACACATAGAGAGAACCAGTAGGCCATGTTTCCGAGGCTCTCTCTATGTACATACATACATATACATATGCATATGCACACACACATATTTACATTTCAAGATCTTTATATACTTTGAAACTTTGAAGACCTTTATAATATAAATTATAGAAACTCAAGCTGATTCAATTGAATAAACAAGGCAGCATTATTTGAGAAAAAGAGAGAAAAATATATTTAATGTAGATTTACCAGAGTAGGAACAAAGGGAAATTTCTCATTTGCAATACACCTACCAATTCATGAAAAGCTATAATTTGAGAATATAATTCTTAACTATAATCTTAAATATAACTGTACAAGTATTTATTCAAACAGGATGAAATTAAATGATGATTATAATAATGATATCAACTTTCATTTACATAACACTAAGATCTGTAAAATGTTTTGTAAATGTTATCTCCTTTTATCTTCAAAAAAAGTCAAAGATATTATTTATATAGATGAGGAAAACTGCAGCACAGTAGAAGTTATATGATTTCCTCCCAGGAATAAAGTTAGTGAGAATTTGTGTAAATTTTAAAACTCAAACCTTCTTGACTCTATTCATCAAGCCACCAATCTACATGTTGTATAATTTTAATGAGTAAGTTTTTCATGGCACAAGAAATGAGAAACTTTCCCAAACTATCCCCCTCCAAAAAGCAAGAAAATAGGAATTTGATAGGCTGTAAGTATTATTCGACTCATTTTGTGGAGCTGACTCTATCTTTTCTTATAAGCTATGGCAAAATGATTAGAGGAGTTAGGGACATGGAAAGATTCAGAAATAAAGGTGATAGAAAAGCAAAATAAAATCAATAAATATTTTTAAATTTTAAAAACGTTAAAAATTGTCATGTTTTAGGTTTCCTATATAGCTGCCAGAGGACCATAGAAGTGTGTGCTATCAAATAAGAGAGATCTAAAGAATTGAGGTAAATCCTATACAACTTCTATTCTAGTTGAGGCAACCCCCTTACTTTCTAGCATAATCTCCATACTAGTCTTCAAGCTATCTTGACATTTAAAGGAAAAATATTCCAATATTCCAAGTCCTGTGAGGATAGTGCTTCTTTAAAAATTTACAAATAATATCTGAAACAAGATCAGTCCTGTTGTCTTGCATTCAGGAGTGTGTTGTAAGTATTTGACTACCAGCTCTTTGGAGCATGAAAATATTTGTGGGATATCCTTTTAAGTTAAATCTCTAATAAACCATTTCTCTATCACTCTAAATTATAGACAATTTAAAAAAACCAACCAATTAAGCATGTTTGCTAATTCCTGAGATATAAATTCTCACACTGAAAATTAAAAAATCAGCTCTCAGAATTTGCCAACCCTAGCACACATCCCAATAGAATTTCAATTTTTTGAGGAAAGGGACTAGTTCATTTGTCTTTGTATCCCCAGCATCTATTAGTTACTATAACGGAACTTAACACATTCTTGTTGAAATGAATTGAATTAAATTTAATTATTAGAAAACTTCTTACTTGATCCATTTGTATGACATTATTACTGGTCTAACCCCATTAAAATTGCTTGCATAATGTAGTGTTAAAAATCATAAATCATGGGAGTCAGACAAAAGTTCAAGCTGGAGCTTGAATTTACTATGACAATTGACACTAGATAGGTGAATCTGGCTCACTTAATTACTCTTAATCACTTTTAAAATAGACTAATCCCTTTACTATCTATTACAGGTGTGTGGGGAGGAATGTATTTTGTAAAACATAACACCCTACAGAATTGTAGGTTACTATTAAGATAAGAAGGCGTTAATGAAAAAAAATGCTATTACCAAGGAAAGCTAAGCAGACATTCTCCTAAATAACTACCCTAGGTTTTAGAATGCATTTTTGTACTTAAGGCTGAATATAATCTTGCCTGATTGTAGTTTTATTGTAAAACAACCAATGGAACTGATAGCAGAGTCTTATTATAGAACCACCACTGAACCTCAGTTTTTTCAAGTGTTAAATGAGATTGACTTGCACAATCTCTAAATCTGTGTTTTTTTTCTTAAGGAGTCTATGATTCTGCTAATTAATAGTAAAGAACCCACAAGGGAATAGATAAATAGCTAACCTTCCAAGACCTCCTTATTCTGTTTCCTCCACACACAATGTGCCACAACTCCCTGCCCGCAAAATCACTTGTCAGATCCATCAGACTGATGCTGGACATAAGCACCAATGCCTCAACCTTCTAAGTGTCTCATCTTTCTGGTTTGTACATTTCCTGGGGAAAATGAGATATATTTGTGCACGTGTGTCTGTGTGTGTGTGTGTGTTTATGTATGAGTAAAGTGTCTATGTTTAAAAAAGATAGAGATGGGGATGGGCCGGGGAATGGCTCTAGTTCAAGAAGAGACTATAAAGTGTTTCTGGTTTCATGCAGGCTAAGTCAATGGGGGGTAAACAAAGTCAACAAAAGGTTTAAAATTTACCACGGATAGTCTGAAATGTGAATAATACATTTGTACTTGATGAAGAATTCACTGTATGATCAGATACATAAAAAAGAAAGCTTGGGTATGTTTCTGGTCTGTATTTAAAAGAAAAAAAATATCAAGATGCATTTCTAAGACTGCAAACAAACAGGTACAAAAAAGAATGTGAGTACACTGGGGTCAGAGGTGGAGGGGCCAGGGAGCCATGAAGCTGCTGTGCTATTTTCAGATCTTAAATATAGAAATGTTTGGGGGTGGGAAGGTCACAGACAGAACAGGAAAGGGGGGAAGATGGGGGGAGGATGAAAAGAAAAGGAGTTGAGGAGGGCATTAGAAGGGAGGGATTAAAGTGTTTTCAGAATAGTTTCACAGTTAGTGCAGATAGCAATTAAATTGGCTTCTGGCCCTCTGCACACTACACACTTACATCACCCTTTGCAGATGTTTCTATCAAGTGAAAATTCATATAAGTTCCATTAAAATATGCTACACCAGCTTGTAACAGTAGTTCTCTGAAGAGCCTGACAATTTATTCCCTCGGGTTATACAAGAAATTTAACTAAGTAGTTATCAGTCTATCATCTGAAACTACCTTGTTATATGAATCTTTGCAATGATTTGTAGTTTCCTACTATGTTGGCTGTATGTTTTGTATTATGTTTGCTTTATATAAAGTTCATATATACATATGTAATGCTAATGTGTATGTTATACATGTAATGCTAATATGTATATGTTCTACATGAATATACCAATACAATTCATTTCAAAGGAAAGTATACTTAAGTAGTAGTCAAATGGTTATATAATAAAAACAAATTGTTGTCCCATAGGGATTGACATTTTATGCCATGAAATTAATATAGGGAAAAGAAAGTTCTGAATATCCATTTTGGACTCAGTACTTGAAATTCTTTTATCTATAGTGGATGAACTCATGGGGTTGTGGTGAAGCAGTGATTCTTGTTTTCATTATAGGACTTTACTTTAAAGGAAGGGTTAAAAAGAAAACATTTTTAAATGTTTTGTGTTCAAATAGAAATTTCAAGTCAAAGCCAAGAGTAGCTTTAATAAAACAAAACAACAACAGCAACAACAACAACAACAACAACACACTGAGAACTTGGCAAAATGGAGCCCACATCTAGAATGGACAATTTATTGTTTGCCTTAGTTGATAGCTCTCTCTCAGCATCTGGTATAAGTAAGGTACACTGCCTTGGGTTTCTTTATTCCTTTTTTTTTTATTTTTGTGTTTTAACTTGTAAAATTATCTCCACTGATTCTAAAGTTACGGCAATTTCCACATTGTTTAGAATATGCAATCCCTGAGATAAACAAACCTGAAGCATAGGTTGATGGAGTATATTCTCTCTCTCCCTGATGAAGGCAGTTAAATGTTTTTTTCATACCTTTCCCATCCCCATCCTCATTTCATCTTGTAGGACTTATCATATTTATAGCCAAATGCTTTAATTTAAAGAACATTTGAAAATTTTTGCCAGTGGCAATGAAATCACAGTTAATAAGTTTCAGAGACGGCAATAAAACCCTTGAGAAAACTACATGCTATCTGTCAAGCATGTGATTTTAAGGTCTAATAATAGTTAATGTGTTTATACAGTTTATCAAAGTTTATCCCTTTTTCTCAAAAAGGAAATGTTTTAAAATTGTTTCTGAAGGCACTACTTAAAGGAACTATTCTTGTTAATTGATGGCACTTATTCAAGTCATTTCACTGAATAAACTGCATATAGATCTAATTAAATCACCATAATCAATTCTTAACAACTAAAGGATTTTGAGATTCATAAAGAGATCATATTTATCTAGGAAAAAAGGGATTGGTTGAAAAGATTGATGTGAAGTAGTGTAGGCCTCATCTAAAATATAAATAATTTTAATAGTTTCAAAACTATGAAAAATGAAGTGGTGTTTTTTTTAACTCTAGAAATGACTTTTCTGAAACTTAACCAGATTCTCTAATATTTTCTTAGCAATGTAAAAAGGCTATTATAAATGACATATGTCTGTGACTTTGAATGGCATGAGAGAATATCTCTCTCATATAGTCAAAACCTCTGATGTGGCACTGTTTTCATGCAGTACTCTAGAGCCCCTAAATTTGGGCTAATAAAAAAATCTAGATGATAGAAAGAAATAACCAGGCACTATAACATAGCTACATGAAATCCTCCAGTTCAGGCTTACTTGTTCCTATAAATATCTAGAAAATACATAGACAACATTTCTTTTAACTAAGGTCCTTTCCTCACTTTAGACAGCAGAGACATCCTTTAAACTGTTTTAGTACTGGAAAAAGGAGTGAAGGGCTGCTCATTCCAAATCCTTTTTTTCTACCACTTAAATTAATAGATGTAAACTTTTATACTTCTTGATTACAATGTCTTCTGGCCACATGCAAGTTCCCAGAAAGTGTTTGGATTAATCATCCATTCAACCATTGTTCAAGATTCCCCAGTTTTTCATTTGAATCTCTCCTGACTAGCTGGACTTGATCATGTGATATCATACTAATGGAAATGAATATTTACCAAAAATGAAGTACCAGAGACAAGTGTTTCTCATGATTCGTTTTCATGAACAAGAGCCTCTCAATCTTCCAGAAAAGAAAGTTACTGCAATTCACACATTGTTTACAATATGCAATTCCCCCATTGTTTAGAATATTTGAACATATTTTAAGGTGAGCTTTTTATTACTGCTTTTGCTTTTCTTTGTATCTTCAGCCCTTAACATACTACTTCACCTATAGTAGGTTCTTAAATACTTGTTCTCTTGATTGAGTTTCCAGTTTAAAATAGTCAATAGGTAATTGAAGAAGCATGATTAAAATCATTAAAAATAAATAAAAATCAAACATAAAAATCTATGAATTAACTATTAGAAGATAATAAAGCTATTGGTGTAGAAGAGTTCACCAAGAGAGTTTAGAGATAGAGCAGCTGAGGGCCCCAATCAGTATTGACTATTTTATGATATGACAAAAGAGAAGTAGATGGAGTGGCAGACAGATACCAAAAGAACTATGCATTAGTAATATTATGAAAATCTAGAAATAAAAAAAGGATCCATAAGTTGAGGGTATTCATTAGTGTCAGATTTGGCAAGGACATCAAGAGGAAAAAGAATTGAAAAAGAACAGATTTAGCAATTATAAGAATATTGATAATTTTGAAGAGAACCTTTTCAGTTACGTCATTAGAACAAGAGGTATAAATGAATGAGAAGAAAGGACTTGAAGTCAATAAGGGTAAACAGTTTTTTCCTAGTAGTTTGACCAAGAAAAGAGAAGAAAGAAAAGAGATGATTGATTAAGGATAAGCTAGGAACAAGGGAAAGGTTTTGCTGCTCTGTTTTATTTATTTACTTTTTATATAGGAAACCCCTGGACATGTTTGAAAACAAGAGGGAAGGAAAAATTAGAGTGAGTGATTCTAGAGAGGAAGGTAATTGAGAAGAAATTTTAGTAGAGAAGAGAGAAAGGGATTGACTTTGGCAAGGAAAAGGACAACTTCATTGTTAGACATTGAAGGAATGGCAGAAAGAGTAGGTGGTGATATCCAGGAATTTTTAAATAAAAAGGGAGGAATTAGATCACATTGAATATCTTCTGTTTCTCTGTAGACTAAGAGATAAGATTCTCAGTTGAGAGGATGGTAATAAGAAATGATAGGAGAGGCCTGAAAAGAGAAAAGAAGGTTTACAATAGTTTCTGAGTGAATTGATATAGGGATTAAAACTAGGGAGAAATTAAAGGATGGCCATGTTTATTGAGGACCTATTTGATATTAATATAGAATAAAATTAGCACAAATACATGACTTCTTTCAATTGCATTCAATAACATGTGAGTAGTAGGGGGTAAGGAAACTTTTTTTACTGTCAAGAGTCATTCAGATCTTTATAACATCACTCCAGAGCTATATTTGGTCAAACATTTAATTAATTCATCCATAAAAAGTATATAGATTTATTGAATTTTGAGGCTACCTGTGGTTGCTTTGGCAATACCAGACCAATATAGTCAGGGGCTCACCTTGAACTTTAGGGTAGAGCTTGGAGGGGGGGAGTGGGAGAGGGCAAAAAGTCAAGTGGGAGAAGATACAATGGCCAGAGAAAGACTAAGAGGTAGAGAGACAGTGTATATCTTGATTGAAGCTAAGAGCAAGTTTAGAGGGAGGGAAAAATAAAAGCAGATATGAGGATGTGATCTGATAGAAGAAAGTCAGTATTTTTGATCAAAAAAAAAGGACATTAAAGAATAATGATAAGATTCAAAGTTTGTCCATCCCTTCATGTGATTAAAAGTAGAGATCATGAAAACTGAAGGAGATTGGTGAATGTTTGAGGAAACATCAGCATGAACATTGTGCAAGGAATTGAGAATTAAAAGAAGCCAAGAGATTAGGTACTGAACTCCTTAAGAAAAAGGGAAGCAGCAAGCAACAGTCACTATAATCTATATAGGGCCAAAATGTTAAATAGGGTAAATTTAAGCAATAAAAGTTTCTTGAGAGATAACAAGATAGAGACTGAATTTGGCAGTGATAGAATGAACAATTCCTACTCCCTGTCAGGAGTAATGGGTTGAGGGTTACGGGTAAAAGTACAGTCAGAACTAAAAGGGATTGCCAGAGGTATGGAGTACTCTTGTAGCCACTAAGTTTAAGTAGATTAGGGAAATAGAAGACATATGAGACACAGGAATATAGAATAAAGAGAAATCTTATCTTTATGGAATGGAAAATACAAAAACCACAATGAAACAGGTATAGCTAGAGTCGGGCATTAGTAGAGTAAGACTGACCAAGAGAAGGATAAGAGAATAAGAATGGGTTATAAAAGTTTACTTCTAAGTAAACATTGACTAGGTAGCATATGTATAGGCAAGAGCAACAGATGGTGGAAGATTGCTAGCATAGTCACTGGGGTAATAATGTATGATAGACAATTATAGGTATTTATACAAATACAGTTACATACACAGACACAAAAATATACATACAAACATAGATATACATGCACATACATGTATGTATTATGTATAAGAAACACCCATTTCAAAAAATTTGAGTGTGTCTTTTTCAGTGGTTGTAGTTTTCTTACTTGTATTTCCCACTTTTTCCCACTTGTTTTATTTGCACCCATTGTTTCACAGTTGTTACCAGTATATTAGGTTACGTTTTGCCATGTTCTGCCCAGAAATGGCTCAGAAAGATTGTCATCCAGTGCTGAATTTAAGTCCAAAGTGATCCAGTTTGCAAAAATGAATGGAAATCATGTTGCAGAACATCAGCTGAGAAAACAATCTGAGATTGGCTGCCAGAAGAAGAAACCCTCCTGAAAATTCCCAGGTAGAAAAAGGCCAGGGGAGGCAAGTCAGCCAAATGCCCTGAATTAGATGGATTGAAGAGCAAAGGGCCTTTGGAATTCCTGTATCCACAAAGATGGGTCAGCAGGAGGCAAGAAGAATGTCAGATGAAAAATAAGTGACTGATTTCAAAGGAGAACGCAACTGGTGCTTCAGGTTCATGAAACAGAATGGACTAAGCATGTATCCAATGCACCAGACTTATTCAAAAGATGCCTGAAAACATGATGAATAAAACTTGAGTTCAATACCTTCATGAAATACACTTTTTTTTCAAATTTTGGGCCCTAAAATTAAGGTGCACCTTTTACATGGGGAAATACAGCATGTGTGTATGTGTGTGTGTGTGTGTGTGTGTGTGTGTGTGTGTGTGTGTGTGTGTCCCTTAGGAGAAAAGGAAACAGGCAAACAATTCCTTGGTCATTCCAACATTGACTCCTATGTGTTGAATGTTAGCAAAAGAGAAGACACCCTGGTAAGCCTTTTATTACATGTGTCAAGAGTTAGATGTAGCTTGGGACAGGTTTCTGGAAATGAGATAGCACAGTTTATAGAGCAGTAGGCCTGTAGTTGGAAAGACCTGTGTTCAAATCTAGACACAGACACTTACTATGTGACCCAGGCCAAGCACTTAGCCTCAGTTTCTTTAATGTAAAATGGTAATAATAATTTGTTATTTGTAAAACATTTGTTAAAAATGCTTAACACAATGCCTAGTACATTGAAAATATCCTATAAACATTTGTTCCTTCCTTCCTTCTGTTCATTTTCTTGTTCTTTTTCCTCTGTTTTCCAATCCTCTTAGAGAATTCACTAAAGTTTCCCTCAAGACAAACTGAAAATATCCCCTAACCAGAATTCATACTGGGATACTGCCATTGCTTGCTGCAATTTTCCTGAAAAATGTTCTCTACTATTTACCTCCTTCCCTAATTTCTAAACCTTTAGAATAAGAAACAAATTAAATGTTCCATTTCCATTCCAAATTATCTCAATCGGAGAAAATAGAAGTGATAATTAATCAATTAGCAAGCATTTGCCAGGCACTTCTCCAATCTAACCTCCATACAACTACCAAAGTTACATTCTCAAAACAAAGATTCAATCATCTAATTTCTCAATAAATTTTACTGATTCCCTATTGCTTCCAGGATTAAATGAAAACTCTTGGAATTTCTGTCCTTCATTACTTACTCCCACCTAACTTTATGGTCTCATCTTCCATAGGTGCATTTTGATCCAGTCAAAAGGGCCCTCTGTATGTTTCTCACACACTATTCCATCTCTCATTTCTTTACCTTTTCACAGGATAACCCCATAAATGGAATACATTCTCTTTTCATCTCTACTTGTGAGAATTCTGAGTTTCTTTCAAAAGTCAACTCAATAGTCAATTCCTTTATGGAGCCTTTCCAGATTCCCCCAACTATTAGCACTTTCTTCTCTGAATTATTTTTACTTATTTTGTTTATACTAATGTGCATACATTTCCTCACAGAGTAAAATAAATTCTTGGAATTGAGGAACCATTTCTTTTTGGAAAATGTCCAGAATATGTATCTTATCAAGATACCTCTCTCCTCCCTTCTACTATTGTAGATGAGTAATGCAAATAAAAAGAGAAATGGGAAGGTAAGAAATGATCAGAGCTGATTTCTGCCTTTTCTCCTTTCCATTATAAGTTGCAATTCTCTTACCATTTGAAGAAACAGAGAGATAATTAAAGGTTTGTAGGGATTGACTAGTTGTATTATTAAGTAAATTGGGAAATAAAAAATTAAGGAATAAATTCCATCTCTTTGGTAAAAAAAATGAAGTAGGTATATTTTATTCAGCATTTCACTATATTGAGATGTACTAGATGACCATTACACTGGTCAATTAACAAGCATTTATTAAGAGTTTACTATGTGGCAGGTACAATGCTACATAATGGGAACAAATAAAGGAAGCAATCAATCACTGCCTTTAAGGAGTTTACATGTTGTCTGGTAAATAAAATACTTTTTGCTCAAAATGTCTTTCATTCTCTAATTATAACGCCCCAAACAAAAGATTAAACAAAAATTCAAAGCATATAGGTAAACATTAATTTGACACTTAAAAAGGGCCAAGTACTGTAAGTGCTTGAAACTAATTGGAGAAGACTCTTGCTAGGGAAACTAGAGACAGAAAGTCTGGAGAAGAGGAAGAAAGAATGGATTTCAAGTTCCAGAGGAAAGAGGGGAATGGCCAAATGCCAATAAATGATATAGAGATCACAGGGAAGTAAAGTCCTTGTCTGAGCTCTGCAGGATTGTCCTAGTAAGTATTTAATAACCAGTTCTTAAAATTAAAAAAATACCCATGATATAAGTCTAATTTAATCTGTATCACTTTGTTATGTCTAGATAATTTACCAAAAATAATTCAATTCCTTCTGAAGCATTTGATGATTTTCATAATGCAGATAGTCACCTTGAAAAAAATTAGCAATCAGTCCTGAAAAGACACTCATGAGTGCAGGGTAAGATAAGACAAAAGCTCACCTATTAGATTCTAAGAATAAAGGAAAAGAGTACAAGTCATTGTGTAAGAGAGCCAGAATACAGGCAACATGATTTGGAAATGGTGAGGAAGTTGGATGGTAGTCTCGTCCTGTACAAGAGACATTCAAAGCTCACCTTTCAGAGATTGGGACACCAAGGTGAAGATACATATATCAATGCAAGTGTCATGGTTGATTTCAGTGATGAGAAACAAAATAATCCTGATTATCAATATATGAAACATATATACACTGAAGGTCTATTAGAGTAAACTCAATTATTAAGTAAATTTTGATGTGAAAGCAGAACACTACTGGATAAATGAAGTTCTGTATTAGTCATATACAAATGATATATGCAAGCCCAGTGATGTCTGTGGTATAAGGATCAACCTGACCATGTCTGAAGGGGTCCTCATTAGGTTGGCTGCAAGATGATGCATTTTTTTGACAGTCACTCTTGAAAGTTATTTACTTAGTTATAGAGAATTTTGGATCAAGATCAAAGACGTAATTATATTATTGAAATCACAGATCTTTAAACTGAAAAGGATCGTATAGAAATATATATTGTACCTATCAGTAAGCCCCTTCCCACTTAATTCTAGCATCTTCCTTCTATTGATTATGTCCAATTTATCCTGCATATAACCTGTTTGGACATGTTATCTACTCCAGTAGTCTATAAGCTTTTTTGAAAACAGGAACTATTTTTGTCTTTCTAACTCAGATCTTGCACAGTGGATAACACATAGTAGGCTCTTAATAAAGACTTATTGACAGACTATCACTTCAAAATTAGAAGAGACCTCACATGAGCATCTACTACAACCTAAACAAAAAAAAATCCTTTTATGACATGTATGATATTTCATCCAGTTTTTGTTAAAAGGCTTCCAGTAAGGAGAAGCTCACTCCCTTACTGTGATTTAGATCTACATGTTAGTAAGTATTTCTTTATACCATGTCTGGATCAACCTCTCTCTTTTGTGCTTAGATCTAGAAATATTACTTCCATACTTCAAAGAGCAGTCATTTCATCAGCTATACCTTTCATATATTAGTAGATATTTTCATGAGTTGCTATAAATAAAACAAGATGTTATTAGCTTATGGACAATATTGGAACATTTTGTTTTTATTTTTTGTTTTGTTTTATTTTTCAGTGACTAGGATTCCCTAACTCAATTCACCTAGATTGTATGTGCAAGGTAAATTCATGTTCCCAATTCCACTATGACCAAAAGAGAAGCTTTGACCTCCTCTGTTTCTGATCATGCTAGCTCACTGTTCTCTAAATAACTCCTTTCTACCACTTCTGTGGACTCACCATATGGGTACCAGATTTAGTTCAGACACCCAAAAGGCTTAGTTTACTTCACTTCAGAATTCATGAGCTCAAGTGATATGCAAAACCTATACTCTCTAGTAGCAGAAATTACAGAGTTGGACCACCATTGCCAGGGACTAAACTTAATGAGTCACTAAGTGTAATTAAGTTAATACTAAGTTTGGCAGATATCTAATAAGTTTTAGAAATTGAACTTTATGCATTTTTGACTAACAAGGTATTTCAAGATGTTCAACTCCTTTGTTCTAACCTTCCAGAACAATAGATCATGTACTCAGCAGTGAGATATCATTGTAAGGCACTGGTGGAGGAAAAGTGAAATTTTCATCTGAAAAATTGAGTCTATAAACAAAAGGACCCTCATCAAAACAAATATTACTATTTTGTTCTTAGCTACAGGGACAAGGTTAATCACAACAATATTATTAATACTGCTAATTATAAGAAATAACCCTATCTTGAAGCAAAACTTTGAAATAAATAAAAGTTTATTTTTGCTTCTACTAAAACCCCATTCCTCTTTTACTATCTTTTCTGTTCTCCCCATACCAAATGAATAGCTCAAGTCCTCCTTACTGTGGTGACCTATCTGAATTGGTACTTGTCAATATGAGAAAAAGTAGCGGAGAAGGAAGAAAAATAAGATAAAAAGAGCAAGAATGGAGAAAATAAGAAGCAAAAGTAGAAGATGATGATGATGATGATATTGATGATGAAGAAGAAAGAAGAAAACAAGTACTTATTTTGTGCAAGGTGGTGTGCTAAGTTCTTTACAATCATTACTTCATTTAGTCTTCACAACAACCCTGGGAGATAGGTACTTCTTGGGTGCTTAATAAATAGTTAAGCAATTGAGCAGTGTAGCAGTTCACAGGAAACCATATACATACGTGTGGACATATGATAATGGTGAGGCTTTTCCTTCATTCTCAGAGAAAATCAGAATATCAGAGAGGTATGCCACGACATGCACATGTCATGACATGAATTGGATTTGAGTGAGGGAACACTGTGCTCAGTCACCAGTCTCACTTTGCTCCTCAAGAGCCATCTGGCTCCTGTGATCAGATATGAATCAGGATGACTGGAGATGGCCCTAGATGTGAGGCAATCAGGGTTAAGTGACTTGTCCAAGATCACACAGCTAGAAAGAGTGGAGAGTCTGAGGTCAAATTGGAAATCCTGTCGTACTGACTCCAAGACCAGTGCTCTATCCACTGAGTCACTTAGTTGCCCTATGAGAACATAAACCTGATTGAGTATTATGTGAGATAAACAGTGTTCTAAATTTCTTTTACACAAACATTTTAAATATACCAGGATTTGATTGATTATATTCATAACAACTCTTTCAGGTAACTATCATCTATCTGTCTAATACATGATAAAAGCAGAAAATTTCATTCTGCCACTCATTGATGAACAATTATTTTTGGCATATATAAACAACAGCAATGATAACAATAATGATAATGAGAGCTTTCTATTTACTGTGAAATGCTGACCATTCCGCTGCTTCCACCAGATCACTGCTTCAGTGGATTTGAAGGGTATCAAAATAAATTTATGGTCCAAAACTATTATTTCCATTAAGCACCTAAATGAAATCTCTCAAATTTTAAAAATTATTTTGAATTAAGACATTATCTCTAAGACCTTTTAGAAACATTTAGATTATTAGGAGTTTTCTTCAATGACACTGATAAATTTGATAGTCATGATATATTTGTGGGGATTTTGATTAATTCTAATTTATCATGGATCTTATAAATTCATTTAGATTATCATGACTCCATTAAAGATAAATTGGTAAAATTGAATGACTATAGTTTGCAACCTAATCATTCTAGCTAAGAAGTGACTAATGGTAACATTAAGGCAAAATTTCATGACAACTACAAATTCTTTCACCATCATGTTTCAAGAAGAGAATTGTTGGACTTTAAGTTCCTAGTTCTAGACAGTAACCTAGCCTCTTAGACTAAAAGATCCAACTGTGGATAGGGGAACCACATGCTCAAATAGTGGTAATCCAATCACCTAACCTTGTAGATAAAAAAAGGGAGAAATTCTTAGCTCTCTCTCTCTCTCAAATTCAAAAGTTTAGACTCAGAATCTCAGAGAGATATTTGGAGTTCATGGGGAAAGAAAATTAAGCATATAGCACTACAGGAGTGAGAAAGTGCTAAGTTATCAAATGAAACCAAAAACCTAAAATTTGTCACTATTACTATATGTTAGTCAGTGCAGGTTTAATGGGTTTCTGATCTAGCTGCTCTAAGGTAAGCTGGACACTGGCACACACACCTTTTGGGGGAAGGGAAGCTGAGATATTCTTGTTAAACCTTAAATTGCACACCTATGGAAATTTATCTTGGATGACTGATTAAAAGTGATGCTAGCCAAAAAGAATGATAAGGGATCAATGGAATTGCTCAAAATTTTAAAACTTGTCATATAAAGTCTGACCCTGTTTGTAAACAGATTAGATCCGTTTACTATCTGTCCATCTATTAATTTATTTACTCTCTCTATTCATCTATTAAACTATCTATTCATATGCATGTATATGCACACATACACAAATGCACATGTATGTTACATGTAGATACATGCATGTATATAAGTGTATATACACCAGCTAGGTTGCATAGTGGGTAGAGCACTGGCCTTGGAGACAGGAGGACACGAGTTTGAATTTGACCTGAGATACTTGAGTATTTCTAGCTGTGTTACCTTGGCCAAGTCACTTTACCCAGATTGCCTCTGATCCAGGGCCAACTCCAGTCACCCTGATTCATATCTGACCATGAGACCTAGATGACTCTGGAGGAGAAAGTGAAACTGGTGACTTAGCACAGCCCCTACCTCATTCAAATCCAGTTCATGTGCTTGTCATGGCATCACTTCCCTGACAAAAACATGTCATATTTTGGAATAAAGGATACAAAATATTGAGGAAACAAGTGACAGTAATACAAATTTCATCCTTACATTTTACATAAGACCTGTTTTTCAATTTTCCATGGACTTTAAACTTTTTTTTAACTCTGAGACTTTTGAAGATATTTGAGTTAAGATGCATTTTCTCATGACATAACTTAAGTAAATAGATAATAATTTGAAAGGGACAAGAGACATTATGGGAATATATTTTGTATGTTTTTAATCAAATAAATGAATGGATTCTTGGTATCCATGTTTAAAAAGCATATTTTCTACATTCTGGATATACTGGAAGTTTTGTGGTGATAGATAGATAGATAGACAGATCTATTAGATAGAGATAATGAGATAGTGAGATAGACAGACAGGTATACAGATAGACAGATGTTAGATTACTTTTGAGTAAGTACTCTTTGCCAGACACCATGCTAAGCATTGAGAATACAAGTAATGCTAAGACAATCCTTTCCTTCAAGAAGCTTATGATCTAATGAGAGAAGAAGTTACAGAAAAGTGAAGTAAGCATTGCCTAAATGAATGCTTCTCAAATGGAAGCTCTAGGGAGAAACTCAGCAATTGGAAAAGAATTCTGCCAGCATGAGAAGGTTCTTGGAGCAAAGGTAGCAAAGCTGTTCAAGGAGTCATGAACTTGAGGAAAGCAATCCCTGATTCTGAAATAAATGTATATGCATAATTTCTTTGGTTTCCTCTGCAAAGAGTTTCTCTACAAATCTAGCCAAACATTTTCAGAGCAACGAGGTGGGGGAAAGGCCAAGACATCAAAGCTTTGCAGTTGAAATTCCATTATAACAAATATTAGTATAATAATGATCTCAGTCCAACCAAAGCATTTTAAAATCCTGGCCAAGAAATATTTAATACAATGAAAGTCTGCTAACAAAGTAATTTAGATAATTCACTCTATTTGGAATTTCAACATATGATATGAGGTATAGTAATAAAAGTATAAGATCTAGATTTTTCTACTACTTCCAACTGAATGTACTGAATGTTGTGGGGGGTTTTCCTTAATTAGAGAAACTACCAATCTCTGTGTCCAATTTTGTATTTTTTTCATCTTCACAAAAATATAGACCAGATGTAGAATGGAAAGCAGGCTCTCATCAAGGATTTTTTCAAAGCACCAATCCATAAAAATAAACTTTAATTATGGAGTAAGAGATTGTTATTAGTACTGTGCTTTTATGATAAAATAATTCTTATCTACTGATAATAAAGGAAGAATATTATATCAGTAAATTTTATTTTTATTTTAATGTAATAGATATTGGCACTGCATTGATAACATTATATGATTTTATAAAATGTAAAATAATAGTACAGTTGTTATTGTTGAGGAATGTTTTGATATTCACTGTCATTATGGCCTCTGTAATGTTTACATAGTATATTTACATGATTAAAATGCAATCAGTCATACAGACAGTCCAGTGTATTTCATTACATATAGGGCATATTTACTAAGCAATATTATGGAGGAAAAAATATGGTTATGTTAATCACATTGGCCCTTTCTTTGCATTGGTTCCAAACTCTGCTTTTCACTTGATTTTCATAAATGCCTGATTTGGGTATTTCAAACAAAAGATCTATGATGGATATTCACTTTTAAAAGTCAGTGGTTATTTTGAGAATAAAAATTTAGTGAAATGGTCTATAAATTAAAAAATTCTGGAATTTCCTTTGGAAGCAGCTAGATTTCCTGTACACTGCTACAGTCTCTACAATTTTAATTAAGTAATGCAAAGAGGATTTAATGTGGCCAAAGGGTTCAAGAGGGAGATTAGTGTTCACAGCTACCACAAGATTCCAAAGGCAACAAATTGTCTAAGGGAGAATTTAAAGATACCAGAGATTGAAAAAAAGGATCAGGGAAGTCAAATAGGTACTTAGTAGGGCTACATTATCTTACTGAAATTAATAGAAAATGAATCTTTAGACCAAAGAGATCTCTAGTTCTACCAATTTTTTTAAATTGGGAATGATTTTTAAGTTTTAGACATATGAATGTCATAATTAGATCTGAGTGGTATCTTAGAAGTAATCTTATCCTCTACCTAATTAATAAATCATCTAATCAGTTATGTTTTCCATGTATTGTCAAAGAAGGGTCTTTATGTTTGACTTTCATCCTTTCAGCTAACAAGCTAGCACCCACATTTCAAATTGTCCCTACCAATAAAACGCAAGAAGCTAGTTTTATCTATAGTTCTACAATATGAGAAGAATTAAAAATAGTAAGAGGATTAATCTGGAAGCAGAAGTGATTTATTATGTGACTAGTAAGCAAATTTGAGAAGAGACAATAGGAGACGGGTAAGGGGATAACCTCTCCCAGTCACTAGAAAAAAATTAGAGAGTAGGACCCTATTTTTTTGTACTTGCTGGTATGTAGAGTGACTAAATTTTTGAAGCTGAAGGAGGAGGCATTCAAATTCCTATTTTCCTTCAACTTCTGACTAGGGCATCTCCCACAGACACTGATGAGGTTTTAATTTGAGCACCAGTATTCTTCCAATACCCAATAGGACAGATCCGTTTTTATTTTTAATCTATTTATTAATCATTTTGTTCTACAATTATGAGATCTATGAGTTTTTCCATGAGTATTTACCCACATGGATGGGTCACAGTGGAGAGTTTCAACACAAAACACTTCACTATCTTTGTCAAGAAAATCCCATGGACAGTACTAAAAGGGTATAGTATATAATTCTGCAACATGAGCCGCCTCAGTCAGACAGTGCTCAATGTACTACTGAGGAAAAGAGGACAACCACAAGTAGCTTCAGGACTAATGCAGTAGCTGGGACAAAGCCAAAAGAAACTCTGCTGCAGATGCATCTGGTGATGAAATTTAAGTCCCATACTATAAAGATCAGAATTGACTAGGAGGTAATATAAGTTGGGTATGGTTCAACAAGAGATTAGAAAGTAGAGACATCTCTTTGCTGACAAATCTCCACATATTCAAAACCATAGTTTTCTGAGATCTGGACTATAATATCTGAACACTACAGAATTGGTGGTGCTGGAGAAGACTTTTGAGAGTCAATGTTTAAAAGACATTAATTCAGCATATTCACTGGAAAGAAGGCTACTGAAACATGTTTAAATATTGTGGCTACATTTTGAAAAGCTGGGACTCTTTGGAAAAGTCTGATTTTGAAAAAGATTGAAGGCAAGAGAAAAGGGGTTGGCAGAGGATGAACATGATCAGAATTGGAACATGAGAAGACTTCAAGAGAGTGAAGGATATAAGGGACTGATACACTGACTTGTCAATCACAAGCGTCAGACAATACTGAATAACTGTACAGTTAACAACAAAAATGAATTCTATGATACTCTCAGTATCCCAGCATTTAAATAAATCCACTGACTCATTTTATTTTTTAAATCACCATTTACTTAATCTCCCATTTGATTTTACTTAAAAAGAGGGATTTGGCTTATTCTGTTTCAACCAGAGGGCAGGAGGAGGAGCGGCATTGTATGGAAATTACAAAAAATAAAATTTAAGCAGGTTGTCAAGAAAATCACCCTTAACAATTAGAGCTATTCATCAATGGAAAGGGTTAACTCAGGAAGTTGTGGCTTCCTCCTTATAGCAATCGTTATATAAAAGCCAGATGATTACTTATGAAGTAGGTTGTAGAGGACTGTAGGCTTGTTTAGGTATGGAATGCACTAGGCTCTCTCTGAGATTCCTTCCCACTCTAAGACTATGATTCTGAGTTTCTAAGTCCTTTTTGTGCTACCTTTAAAGCATCTCTAGAATTCTTTCTTTCCTCTTTATTTATGCTACCAATTCCCCTAACCACAATTATTCCATCTCTTCCTTTTCTGTTCTGCCCATCCCACAAATATCAAAATAATCTTCCTTGTGTGTAAATGTATTTAAGGGCAGTACTATAATGGTCTTTAGATTTTCTACTAAATAATACACAAGTTTTTTTTCTAAATGGGTAAGTCATAGTTAGTCAATTATATATTATTTTATATCCTTGAATTGGTTAACTATAGGGGCAAGACTGAAAAAAAGGAATGAAAATGAGGCCAGAACAGATATCTTCCCTGGGAGAATATTAAGAAGTGAAGGAACTTCATGGCATAGTGGAAATAATAACTGACTTTGTGTTCATAGAAACAGAATTTCAGAGTTAGAAGAAAACTCAATGTCCATTTACTTCAAACCACAGTGGAAAGAAATTGCCACTATAACATTACAAACAAGGGGTCCACCAGCCTCTGCCTGAAGACCTGCTGTGAAAGGGAACTCATCACTTGGTGATGCTAGCTTCTACTCTCCCTGTCAGGTGTATAGAATAATAGAATGTCATTATGACCAAAGACAGGAGGACCAGGGAAGACTCTCCCACAGAGAGGGTAAAGAGAAGTTCAGCTTCCTGCTGATCTATTCTCCTTGAAAAGAAAAAAAAAGAAAGAAATGGGCCAAAGCAAGAGCAAAAGTAAATGTTCTTATGTACCGTTTCCTATCAGGAAGAAGAAAGACTGAGAAAGTATTTTTTAAAAAATCAAACTTTGCCCCTTCCACTGCTAGTGGTCAGGTCAGTGCCTCCCACAGTTCTTCCCCTACCCCCTTGGAGTTTGGGGGATTATGGGGAACATTTATTTATTTTTTTGCCTTCCAAGACCAATAAAGATGTCCTTTGTTGTGAGAACAATCTATTTTGACTCAAAAGGATTCTAACCTGTTACTAAGAAAAGGCTGCTTCCTCTCTACACACTAATATGTCATGTTGTTGTTTAGTCATTCAGTCATGTCTGTCTCTTTATGACCCCATGGACCTTACTTTTCATAGAACTTTCTTGGAAAAGATATTGGAGTGGTTTACCATATACTTCTCCAGTTTTATGCAGTCAAGGATTAAAATCTAAAGATACTGTCTCCAGCTTTGGTTCCACCAGTAACAAACTGGATGACATTGAACTAGTTACAGTGCTCCTAGGTTTCAATTTCCCCATCTATTCATTTTATACTGACTCTAGAGTTAGAGGAGTTTGGCTGGAGTCTCAACCCTTTTACTTATTTTATATGGAACCGTGGGCAAGACACTGAATCTTTTTAGACCTTAGATTTTCCTGTCTGCAATATTGAATAAGGTCACTCAACATCCTTCACAAATTTAGATCTATAATCCTATGAAGCTTACCTATATCCAGAATTCATAATTTAAAAAAGCATTTCTCTGGAAAACTTCCCTTTGCCAGCTATGTCTGTAGAAAGTGGGGAAAGACCTATTCTTTCATTCTGGTTATTAGAACAATTCAGTTTAACAAACATTTGCTATATACTTACTAAGGAATGTTGGCAGTTGATTTTTAGTCATGTCTGAATTTTCATGATCCAATTTCGGAATGACTTGTCAAAAGTATTGGAATAATTTGCCATACTCAAGCATAATCTGATGACTGGTTTTAATTTAAATGACATTTCTATTGTGAAGAGACCTTATATAATTATCAATCAATCAATAATATTTAAATGCCAATTATCTGCCAGGCACATGCTAAGAACTAATTTTCATTGTATCATAGGGTAATATACTTTAGAATGAGACATCTCAAGGATCATTCCCAGTTCCCTCTTTTTACAGATCTATGATCTAGAGAGGTCAGGTGACTTGGCATCATGTGCACTGCTAGGTGGTTGGAAGCAACTAATTGTCAACAAATAGAAGCATCTGAAGCATGCCACTGTGAATAGGAAATGCATATTTCATTTTGACAGCTTACATGATATGAGCTAGCATCTATCTTCTTCTACTAAACCATCCTAAGAAAAGAAAAAGAGAAAAAAAGAAAGAACCAAAGAAAGAAACAAAGAGAGGAAGAAAGTTTAGAAACTGACATTTATTAAAGCACCTATTATACAGCAGGCACTATGCTCTTCAAATATAATCTTATTTGATTCTCTCAATAACCCTGGGACAGATAGAGTTTAAGTGACTTTTCAAGGATCACATAGATGTTAAGTACCTGAGAACTGATATGAATTCAACTCTCCTTGACTCTAAAACCAATACTCCAACTTCTGAACCACCTAGAAGCCTGATATCTGATAGTCAAAACTAGACAAGCATAGTTCTAGAGTTGGAAAATACATCAAAACCATCTTATGAATCCATTCAGATAAATGAGGAAACTTAGGGTCATTTGATTTACCCATGGTCACAATAAATAGTAAATATCAGAAGCAAGAATTTATCCCAGATTCTCTGATTCCAGAGTCAGGGTTCTTCCTACTGTACCACTCCCAGCTACATGTGACCTGAAAGTTAACCATATCTGGATGTAAGGAGAAATTGTACATTTGGATTGAGAAGTGAATTTGGCACCTAATGGCTGCTCTGAAAAAGTTCAGCAGTCAAAGCAAGCAAGTGTTACTGCTTATATGTTATCTAAGTCTATTTGCACTGACACAGTTCTCCATGGAGAGAGTTGGAGAGTAAGTTTTTCTCAAAAACTATCTTCAGATAAGAGTAGGATTTATTTTATACAAAATATATTGTATTTGCTCAGCTAAGTCCCATGGGTACTCCAAACAGGATCAATTGGTAGAAATTACAATGAAGATGAATATAAGGCAAATTTTCAACAAATTGAAGGATTTATGGCCTTGAATTAATGAAGTTTATATCAACATACATAAAATTTATAGGGTTTTAAGATTTTGAGACTAGTTCTGGCAATATTATCTGTCAGTTTTCTGATGACTAGTCTAGGTAAATACTTAGATGATCCTCACAAATAGGCATATTTTTTATTGTAGAAATCTTTGGCCATGATACCCATAGAAGCAAAAATTTTTAAATTGCTTTCAGTAAATACAATCTCCTTTTGCTTCTTTATTATTTGTGGGAGAATGGTAGAAAGAGGAACACAAAGTACATATTCACCTAGATTCTCACACCATCTATAAACTTTAATTTATCTATTTTCCAGTGAGAAAGAGAAAAATATGTGAGGAACTGATTCATAGCAATCTTAAAATTAAAGACATTTAAGATTGCTATGAATCAGTTCCTCACATATTTTATATGTAACTAGAAGAGGAAGATGAAGCTAAATGGACTCTAACTCACAGGTTCTTCATAGAGAGATGAATCAAGGGGTGTCCAAAAGCAATAAAAATAACATTTCTTGGGATATCTGACTAACTTGTATTGCATTTATTCATAGGTGTTTGAAAACAGGATACAATGAAGATATTTTTCCTAACATTAAAACTAAAAACATTCTATATATTTTCAAAATTATTTATAAAATTATATTCAAATGCATGGCTGAAATTTTCATATGTGTTAAACAAAACAGAGGTATTAAAAGGTGAAAGTAGGAGGCTAAGAATCCCATCACCAATGACTTCCAGGTTTCTATAAACTGGAATTTGCCATTTGAGACAATAAGGAGATTCTCAAAAATCAATACAAGTTGCTGGTCAACCCTTTAATGTTCTGTCTGCCTAGCTCAGGGAGCAGATGCCATAGCCGTATGTTTAAAGACATTTCCAGGAACAGCAATCACAATAAAAATTGTGGGGAGGGAATAAAGAAGAATGTAGATAGGAAAAAAAATGAGTCAGGAAGTATCCATTCTCCTCAGAACTCTATTGTTTTGGCACAAGAGAATTTCACTTGGCTCCCTTACTCTTCTTCCTTATAATACAACAAATTCTACAATTCAATTTTAGAATACAATTCATACAATATAGTCTCTTCTGATTTCATATATTTATAAACAAAGAGGCCTATGTTAGGCCTATTAGAGCTATTGCTTCCTGCTTCCTTGACTCTGCTAATATAAAGGAGAAAATTTACTCAAAAGGAACAATAAGATCAAAAGATAGAGATAGCAAAGTGTGAGGAGATTTTTTTTGGGGGGGGCAACAGAGAACACCTCCTTTGTGGGAGCCCAGAATGTGTAAAAAAGGAATTGCATGGGAGGGTAGAGTCAAGATGATAGATAAGGCAGGAAATCATCCTAGCTCTTAAAAACTTTCCACCAAACAACTAAAAGAATACCTCAGAATTAGTTTGGGAGTGGAAGAACCAACAAAAAGATTAGATGAAACAAATTTCTAGCCCAAGACAATGTAAAAGGTCAGGAGGAAAAGTTTATCTCACTGGGGTGAAACTAAAGTTCACTCTAAAAGGAGCTTCCCCCAGCAAGCCAACAGTAAGCCTTGAAGATATGGGCATCAGCTCTCAGTCAAAAAATTGTAAGGAGTTCAGACAACTGATCAGGAAAAGATTACAGGGGAAATTTTGTTTGTATTTGAAGCAGGTCTCCATTGCATTGCACATATATACTTCCAGGTCACAGTCTCAAGGAAAGAGGGAGTACTAGAAGGAACACGGAACTTTTCCACTCTTTCGGGGCATAAAATAATTCTTGTGGTCTCTCACAGACTAGAGAACAGGCCAAGAGAACAATGACCATATCTCTCCTTAGATCATACTTCCTTTGAATCAGTGGTTCCAACTTTAACATAAGGGTAAAAATTAAGATATATGCTGGGGGAATGATTTTTAAAAACCCCATGAAGAACATGTTCATAGAAAGGTATTTTGGTGATAGGGAAGATCAAAACACAAATTCAGAAGATGATGAAATTAAAAAAAAATCTATTTGAAAAGACTCAAAGAAAAAGTAAATTGGATTCAGAATGTGGAAGATTTCTCAAAAAATTCTTTTTTTTTTTAAATCAAATAAGAGAAAGAGTAGGAAAATTTTGAAAAGAAATGAGGATGCAAGAAAATCATGAAAAAGATACAACTTGGGGGCAGCTAGGTGGTGCAGTGGATAAAGCACGGGCCCTGGTGTCAGGAGTACCTGAGTTCAAATCCAGTCTCAGAAACTTAATAATTACCTAGCTGTGTGGCCTTGGGCAAGCCACTTAACCCCATTTGCCTTGCAAAAACTTAAAAAAAATGAGATGCAAAAGTCTCAATGAAGAAAATAATGCTTAAAATTAAACTGGGCCAGTGGAAACCAGATTCCATTAAGAAATAATAAAGCAAAATAAGGGGGCAGAGCCAAGATGGCAACAAGAAAGGATCGAGTCTTAGGCACTCTCTGATAAAACTTCTAAACTAAGGACTCTAACTAAATTTTTGAGAAACAGAACCCACAAAGGGACCCAGAGAGGCAGTTCTCCTACTCAAGGTGACCTGGAAAAGAGCAGAAACGCTCTGCTCCCCAGGGTCAGAGGAGCTGCCCGCCAGAGGGGTGGCCCACCAGAGTGAAAGAACTTCAACCTCCTGGAGGCAGCCCAAGGGTTCTGGGAGACCCGGCTCACAGCAGCGGGGGGAGTGTCTGGAGCTATACCCTGGGGAGCACCAGGCACAAAGTGGGGGAACAGCGGGGGACCTCTGCCAGAGCAAGCAAGTGGAGCCCAGCCCTCAGGTAAGCAGGAGAGCCCAGGGCATGAGCCCATTGAGCTGAGAGAGGGGAGTGAACAGAGACTTCAGAGTTCTGTCCTCTGTCACTGAAACAGGACTCGGGGGTCCTGACCACATTCAGATGCTGATCACAGTCTAGGCCCCCCAGAGAACAGCAGCCCCTCCACCTCAGCCCCATGGCAGAGGGGGGCACATATGGTCATTCACAGACCAGGAGGGAGGACAGAGCCTCACACAATGAGATCCTTGTGGGAGGGTCCCAAAAGCTCAGGAAGTAACCCAAAACCAGGCCCAGGATGGGAAAAGGAGCAAGCAGAGAAATAAGAGGAACACCATTCAGAAATATTTTGCAAATGAGCCCAAGAAGGATCAAAATACTCAGTCTGAAGATGAGGAAGCACAAGCTCCTGCATCTAGAGACTCCAAGAAAAACAGAAATTGGACTCAGGCTATGACAGAGCTCAAAAAAGACTTAGAAAATCAAATGAGGGAGTTAGAAGAAAAACTGGGGAAAGAAATGAGAGAGATGCAGGAAAAACATGAAAATGAAGTCAGCAGCTTAGTCAAGGAAATCCAAAAACATGCTGAAGAAAATAGCGTGCTAAAAACCAGGTTACTTCAAATGGATAAAACAGTTCAAAAAGTTATGGAGGAGAAGAATGCTTTAAAAAAGCAAAATTGGCCAGATGGAAAAAGAGATAAGAAAACTCTCTGAGGAGAACAAATCCTTCAGACAAAGAATAGAATTCAGGGAGATTGATGAATTTACCAGAAATCAGGAATCTATACTTCAAAACCAAAAACATGAAAAATTAGAAGAACATGTGAAATTTCTCATTGAAAAAACAACTGATATGGAAAACAGATTTAGGAAAGATAATTTAAAAATTATTGGATTACCTGAAAGTCATGATCAGGAAAAGAGCCTTGACATCATTTTCAAAGAATTACTACAGGAAAATTGCCCTGATATTCTAGAAGCAGAGGGCAAAATAGAAATGGAGAGAATCCACCGATCCCCCCTGAGTAAGTGATCCCAAAAAACCAACCCCTAGGAATATTATAGCCAATTTCCAGAACTCCCAAGTCAAAGAGAAAATATTACAAGCAGCCAGAAGGACACAGTTCAAATATCATGGAGCTGCAGTCAGGATCACACAGGACTTAGTAGCAACTACATTGGAAGCTCATAGGGCTTGGAATATAATATACCGGAAGGCAAAAGAGCTTAGAATGCAGCCAAGAATGAACTACTCAGCAAGGCTGAATGTCCTCTTCCTGGGAAAAAGATGGACTTTCAATGAACCAGGGGAATTTCAAATGTTCCTTTTGGAATGGCCAGAGCTGAACAGAAGGTTTGATCTTCAGATACAGGACTCAGGTGAAGCATGGAGATTGGAGGAGAGGGGGGAAATATGAGGGACTTAATGATGATGAACTGCATGTATTCCTGCATAGTAAAATGACACTGATAATACTCATATGAACCTTCTCAGTTAACAGAGCACGTAGAGGGAACTTTTATAGTTGAAGCACAGGAGAAAGCTGAATTTGAAGATAAAATATGATGTAAAAATGGACTCAATAGAAAAAAAGGGAAATGTAATGGGAGAAAGAAAAAGGAAATGGGGAATAGGCCAAGATATTTCATATAATAAGATTTTTCTTTATTACAATGATCTATTGCAATGATATGGAAGGGGGGAGGCAAGGGGGGATGAGGGAACCTTTGCTCTCATCAGAGGTGGCTAGGAGAGGAAACAGCATACATACTCAATGGGCTATAGACATCTGGAGTAAGAAGGAGAGGGGGGGGACAGGGGGAAGGGGTGGTGATGTGAATAAAGGAGGATAGGATGGACCATGGGGGGAGAGTGGTCAGATATAACACATTTTCTTTTTCACTTCTTGCAAGGGGCTGGGATTGGAAGGCCTGTCCAGGACCATAGGGCCAGGTGGCTTCTGGGCCTAAGGGGTGGTATGGGGGCTCAGGGCTTCTTGGCCCCAGGACCAGGGATCTGTCTGCTGCACCACTCAGCTACCCTACAGTAGAGTCAGAGTGAAAGGAGAAAGAAAATATAGTACATGGTAGTGGAGAAATAAGAAAGGAGGGAGTTGCGATCAGGAATGGCAACGGTGGAAAAATATGGAAGCAACTTTTGCAATGGACTTACCATGAAGAATGTGATCCACCCATGACAGAGTTGTTGGTGTTGGAACAAAGACTGAAGCACATTTTATTATTATTATTATTATTATTATTATTATTATTATTATTATTATTATTACTATTATTTGGGGGAGGGTGCAGGGCAAATGGGGCTGGGTGGCCTGCCTGGGGCCACATAGCAGGGTGATCTTTGGGTGTTTGAGGCTGGATTTGGACCCGGGTGCTCCTGGCTCAAGGGCCAATGCTCTGTCCGCCACCCAGCCACCCCTACTATTATTACTATTTTATTTTATTTTGGGTCTTTTCTTTTCCTTCTTTTTGGTTTTTGCAGGGCAGTGGGGATTGGGTGGCTTGCATGGCACATAGCTGGGTGATTGTTGGGTCTGCGGGGCTGGATGTGGGCTTGGGTGCTCGTGGCTCCAGGGCTGGTGCTTCGTCCATTGCGCCACCTGGCCATACCTACAATTATTACTACTATTATATTTTTTATTTTAATTTTTTTCTCTCCCCTTTACTTTATCACTCAAGCAAGTCTATATTCATGGGGGGAGGGGGTATTTAGTTTACTCTTAAACAAGAATATTTTATTAATGTAAAAATATATTTGTACAAAATGAGAATAAAAAATAAAATAAAATAAAGAGTCACTGAAAAAACTAAAGCAAAAGAAAAAAAGAACAAAAAGGAAAAAAGTGAAATATCTCATTGGAAAAACAAATGACCTAAAAATAGATCCTGGAGAGATGATTTAGTAATTATGGGACTATCTGAAAGATCACAAAAAAGAGTAAAGATGCCATATTTCAAAAAAATTATCAAGGAAATAAACTCCCCTGGTGTCCTAAAATCAGAGGGTAACATAGAAATTGAAAGGAATAATTGATCAGTTCCTGAAAGAGATCCCAAAATGAAAACTCCTAGGAATAGTATAGACAAATTCCAGAACTTCCAAGTGAAGGAGAAAATATTGCACTAAAAAAAAAAAACAATTCAAACAACATGAAACTCAGGATAACATAAGATTTAGCAGTTTCTACCCTATAGAATTTATATGGTTTGTAATATAGTTTTTTCAGAGGGTCAAAGAATTAGGATTGAATAATCATCTGCCCAGAAAAAACTGAGTATGACCCTTCAGTCAAATGAAATTGAGAGGTATCAAACATTCCCAATGAAAATATCACACTGGATAGGAAAAATATGACTTTCAAGCACAAGACTCAAAAGAAGCATAAAGCATAAAGAAGCATAAAGAGGTAAGCAAGAAAGACAATTTTGAGGGATTCACTAGGATTGAACTATTTATATTCCTACATGGGAAAATTTTATTTTAACTCCTGAGAATTTAATCATTACTAATATAGATGAAGAGTATGCATAGACAGGAGGCACAAGGACAAATTGACAATGATAAAATAATATCCAAAAAAAATAAAATTAAGTGGTGATAAAGAGAAACACACTGGAAGAAGGGAGAAGAATGACATAAAAATAAGGTAAATTACCTCAAATAAAAGAGAAACAAAAGAACTTATGCAGTGGATAGGAAAATGGGGAGCTGGTAGTTCCAGGTTTGAATCTTCTTTCATTGTAATTGGGTGAAAGAGGATTTAACAACCTTGCTCAGTTGGGACATAAAGATGCCTTATCTTATAGGGAAGTGGGAAGGGAAGGGAATATAGGAAGTGGAAGCTGATAGAAAGAGTATGAATTGAAAAAGGCAATGGTTAGAAGCCTCCCCCCCCCCAAAAAAAAAACTTTTCTGAAGGGACAGGGTGAAAAGAAAGAGAGGAAAAAAGATATGAGAATAAAGCTGGATGGAGGGATACACTTTTAATATCATAACTGTGAATGGAATGAACTTACCCATTAAATGGAAGCAAAGAGCAGAATGGACTAAAAACCAGAATCCCACAATTTCTTGTGTTTACAAGAAATACATTGGAAAGAGAAACATACATAGAGTAAAGGTAAAGGTCTAGAGCAGAATCTATTATGCTTCAGCCAAAAACAGAGAGAGGGAGAGAGAGAGAGAGAGAGAGAGAGAGAGAGAGAGAGAGAGAGAGAGAGAGAGAGAGAGAGAGAGATAGTAAACATAATCTCAAACAAAGGAAAAGGAGAAGTAAATCTAATTAGAAAAGAGAAGCAGGGAAATTGCATTCTGCTTAAAGGTACCATAAACACTGAAGTAATAACAATACCAGACATAAATACACTAAATGGTAAAGCATCAAAATTTTTAAAGAAATTAGTTACAGGAGGGTATAGAGACTAAGACTACACTAATATGAGACTTCTATTTTTCTGTCTAGATAAATCTAACCAAAAAATAAACATGAAAGAAGAAAAGATGAACAGAATTTTATAAAAGTTAGATATGACAGATCTCTGAAGAAATTTGAATGAAACTGGAAATGAATATCCTTTTTCTTGGGAATATATGGAAGTTACACAAAAACTGATCATGTGTTAGAACACAAAGCTGTCAAAACCAAATGAAGAAAACCAAAAATATTAAATGCATTCTTTGTAGATCATAATTAAATAAAAATTATATTTATAAATGGTTATGGAAACATTAAACAGTAATTGAAAAGCAACTGATCTAATCCTAAAGAGTGAGTGGTTAAAGAAACAAATCATAGAAAAAATAATTTCACCAAAGAAAATAATAAGGAAACATACTAAAAGTTGTGAGATGAAGTCAAAGCAGTACTTAGGAGAAAATTTATTATTTCTAAACAATTACATCACTAAAAAAAGAGAAAGATCAGTGAATCAGGCATGCAACTAAAGAAAGTAGAAAAAGAACAAAGTACAAACCATCAATTAAATAACAAATTTGAGATCCTAAATATTAAAGGAGATATTAATAAAATTGAAAGTGAGAAAAACATTGGACTAAAAAATAAAATCAAAAAAGACCTTAAAGTATTCATGATGAAAATATTATCCATCTCCAGAAAAAATGAAACAATGAAGTCTAAATGCAATTCAACCATAGGATTTTCTTTCTCTAATGGGAAGAGGAGGCTTTTTCTGTTTTATTTCACAGCATGACTAATATGGAAATATGTTTTGTATGATTCCTATAACCTAAATTCCTATAACCTATAACCTAAAATAACTCACCTTCTCAATGAGGGAAGAAAGGGAAGGAAAGAAGAAAAAGAATTTGAAAGGAAAATTTTAAAGAAACAAATTTTTAAAAACGTTTATATCTAATTGAAAAAAACAAAAATTTTTAAAAAGAAAGCAATGTTATGAAATAAGACTATAAATAGGACAAGAGCTTTCCAGTACCCTGCCTAGAGAAAGCCTCTTTTTAGCCAAAAAACCCCTATTTGTTCATAGCTGTTTATTTTTTTTTAATACTAGCAATGCTTGGTCTTGCATTTATATGTTTCTTGTTGTTTGTCCTTTTTTGAAAAAGAAGACCATCACAGGTGATGGATTTCAGTGAGGCAGATTTTCAAAGTCATCAGCCTCACTATCTCTTCCAGAATCATCAAAGTCTAAAGTCTATTTAGGCAGGAAAAAATGTATACATACATACATACATACATACATATATATATATATATATATATATATATATATATATGTATACTTCAGAATTATGCTTATAAGAAATAATTTTAGAGTGAAGATTCATTTGTGAGTTGGAAGATATAGTCCACTCTAATTTAAAGGGAGGGTCAAGAGACAGAAAAAATCATTATTTAATCAAACAGTAATTGATACCAGTTTGGGATTTAAATGATAGGCACTAAGTTGGTCTCTAAGGCTATTTCACCTAAATTTTGTTCTTACGTGAATCATATTTTAAAATATATGCCAATTGACTTTTATGATTAACAATCTTATTAGAGTTTAAAATTTTAAAACATAATTGGGTAAAAAGGCATGCTATTTCTTTCTTAATTTACCACACCTATGTCCTATATGCCCAAACCACAAGACCATAACTCACTTCTACTCACCTCATGGCAGAATGATCTCTTGTACCCAAGAGGGAAATAAACAACTTTTTTAAGTGCTGGTCTCACAAACCCAACCTATAAAAGTGACAGTAAATGTTACACCACCCATAGGCTAAAACTGAAGTTTGCATTATTATCTATTTATATTTATCTATTTCTACATTTATCTTATATATTACATTTATATTATATATTATAATACTTATATATTTTAAAATATTCCAATAATAGATGTTGAGATTTTTAAATGATTTTTTCTTTTATTCATTATGAAATGCAAATGACAATGTTTTTTCTTGAAACATTTAAGAATTTTCATATATATATATATATATACATATATATGGTCATTGTTGCTCTTTATCTTCAACAATTGCTGCTATTTCAAATCTAAATTTATAAGCATTTTGGAATTTTTCTCTTTTCATTCATAAGTAGTTTTTATGCTTTGTGAGAGGGATTTCATGTAAAATTTTGTCCCTAAGCTACTGGAGTTAATGTAATAAATCTCATTTAGAAAATATTTAGTAGGCTTATTTGGCATGTTCCAACCTTGGCCATTGTAATTAAGTCATCAGGTGTTTTCTTGAATCAAGACTAGTGGAATAGAATGTATATCCTTACAGATTTCAAAATATTCTTTCTTTAGGAATAGAGGAATTAAAGGTATCTTTGGAAATTATTTTAAGGGCATAAACTAGTCTAACTTTAAAGAATTATGCAAAATTTGAGCACTTGATTAGAGAATTTAATTAACTTTTTCATTTAAATAAGATTTTTTAAAACTTCTACTCACAAGTTGTACACAAAATAAAATGATATATTGGGAAGGAAATGCTGTTAAGAGAATTACTAGAAGCATGAGGAAACTATTAGACTGCAGTTTTCAGTAGTCTGAAATTCTCGAATTTGATTTTTAAATGATGAAACATCCAATAAGCCAAATGACTCTGCGCAAACATGTCCATGGAATAAATTATTCCAAATGAAAGCACGAGGGCTATTTGTTCAGCTGCTTTAGTGGTTGGAGCCTTCGGAACAAAAGCTATTATTGTTCAGGGTATTTTTTCACAGGAAATAGGCAGTGGCAAACATACAGTAGTTCAACACATGAGATCAGAGACGTCGTTTTTATAGTAAACGAAAAACAGATGTTGGAAGGACTTGAGACCTTTACAGAAATTATTAGTTACGTTTGCCTTTGAAAGCAAAGAAAGTTTACAGAGCCTCACATACCTGATTATATTAAGAAAGAGACAGGTTTCAAAATCCAAGCACATTAACTTATTCCAGCCAAAATGCTTGCTGCATAAATCCTGATTCCCCAAATCAAGGCTACTCAATGGAACAACTATGAGGGACAAAGTGTTACCCTGAGGTTTTCAAATGCATATTCATTTTCATGAGACTTTAAAAATGCTGATTAACCATATAATTTAAGCTACATCATGGAGTTCAAATTAAATAGCAATAAACTTCATACTTGAGGCAAACTGACATTTTCATTCCCAATCACTGAAATCAATTGATTCCTAAATATTCAAAAATTTCCATAGAAAAACCTCTGAGGCAACTGGCAAACATAGTTTCCAAGATTAAAACAAGGGCCAGCAAGCAACATTTCTCTCATTTTAATAAATCAACATCTGGAACCACATCTGTGCCAGAGTTTATTTAAACTGTAGTAGAGTAGGTAAACTTCCTATATGGCTGGCCATATCATTCATTTTAGCTATCTTTCATCTTCAGCACTAATCACAAGGGCTAATTTAATCATATGACCATTGATTTCCCAGTAACTGATCATAAACTCAATTACTAAGTATAGTTTTTTGAGTTTGGGATTGTATTTTGTTCTCTTCTCACTTCCTAACGGGAAGCTTGGCACAATGGATAGTTACTCTGATTCTGAAGTCTTCTCTTCCTGATTTCAAATCCAGTCTCAGACACTTACTAGCTATGTGACCCTGAATGAGTCACTTAGCCAGATTTGCCTCAGTTCTTCTATAAAATGAGCTGGAGAAGGAATATCTTTGACAAGTCAACCCCAAATGGGGTCATGAAAATCCTGACATGTCTAAAAAAAGAACTGCACAACATTAAGTGTGTGTGTATACATACATACATACACACATACATATATATGTGTAGGTATGTATGTATGTATATACACATGTATATATATATATATATACATATTTAAAATAACAAATGCTTGTTAAATTGAATTGTTCAAATAACCAGAATGAAAGGACAGGCCTTTCCCCACTTTCTACAGACATGTCTGCATAAAGAAATTTTTCAGAGAAAACATCTGGAAAAGTCAATATAATTATGAGTTTCAGGATATAGGTAAACCATGGAAATCTAGATCTCGATCTGGCAAGGAGGTCTATCACAAGTGACCTTATTCAGTATTACAGATGGAAAAACCTAAGACCTAAAAAGGTTAAGTGACTTGCCCAAGGTTACATATAAAGTAAGTGGAAGAAATGAGACTCAAACCAAGCTGTTCTGTTTCCAAAGTCAGTACACTGGTATTATCTGTAAAATGAATAGATGGGAAATTGAAACTTAGGAGCACTGTGACCAGTTCAGGGACACCTGGGTAATTACTGGTAAGCAATATCTTTTGACTTTAATTCTAGAACTTATTCTGTTTTACTATGCTCCCTTTAGGAATATACCAAGTCCTCATATGGCATCAAATCTACAAATGTTTATTAGTTACCTACTGTATACAAAGCATTGTGATAAGCACTATTAAATGTAGATTCTCTAATTTTGAGGAACTCATATTTTCAAGGAGACAAGACATGAATATATAAAATCTTATTTTGTGTATGTAATCTCTGGGGCTAGCTTATAAAAATGAGAAAACACAAGAAATGAAAAAAATGCAAAAAAAATTTCAAGATGAATTTGAAGCAATTCAAGGAGCCTGCAAAAGGCTACTTTTAATTTGAAAACATGACATACTGAGCCATTTTTTCACCTTCCCTATACACATAATTTGGAGTACTTGAACTCTGTAACATCAGAGGGAAACAAATGAATCATTCCTCCTTTAAAATAATTTTTAAAAGAGCATATTAAAAGCTTAAAAAAGGACAGTGTCACCCTCAAAAGGAACATACCAATCACAGGCAATCTATCATTTCATAGACAGCTATTAGAACACTCAGAAAAATTGACTTTGAGGACCATTATCTCAAAGCAGTTAATGTCATTATTCAACATTATTCAATTATATATGTCTGTGTGTCTGTGTGTGTGTGTGTGTGTGTGTGTGTGTATGTGATCAAGCTTTCACTAGGCTTGAAGCACTTCATCCTCTCCTGATTATCCTATTTTTCTTACTTATAAATGTGACTTAACGGAACTGTTAAGTGAAGAATACCTTAGGAAGTTCTAATCTCTGTCTGGAAAGTTGAATCACCCTTTCACCACAACATCAGGTCCTTTTTCCTATGAACTAGAAAGCTGATTATTAATTAGTTTCTAATTCTTCAGTAGTCTTCCATCTCCCCACTAGAATGAATCAGCAATAGTCTCTAGGTCTAGGCTCTTCATTCTTTCCCTTAAATGACTGGTCTTGGTAGGTCCAAAGACGAACCTTAAAAAATGCATCAGATTTTTATTTATTAAAATCAGATTTTTGTTCTGGGGAGACAGGTTGTCCCATTCCCTTTGCAGCCCCAACAGTATATCTATTGATTCCCAGTGTCCTAGTAGAACTGTTTTCAATATTCTCTCTATCTTTTCTTTGGTTTGTAAATATCTCCTCATTCTTCTCAAGACCTTCTCTGTGCTGTCTTGTGAGCTTTATGTTTCCTATACTAGACCATGATTTTTCAAAGTCTCCTAAATCTATATTAATAAATCACTTCTTAGTCTCTTTAGCTGGGTCTTCATCCAGTCAGTCATGGTGCCTATGAACAATGGTTGTCCTCCAGCACTCTAATCTCAACCCCTTATCTTTGCCCTCTATACTATCTCACATGAGTTCAGTCATCATTTCCAAGTAAATATTTATATATAGTCCAATTTTCCCTATTGAGCTCCAATCTCACATTCCAGTAGTCTTTCTGTTATCTCAAACTTGATCTCCCATAAACATCTCAAACTCAACATGCTAAATCAGAATGCCTCTTTTTCACCAAACTAGACCTTCTTTCAGACTTCTCTAGCAATTTCATACATATCATCATCTTCCCAATGATGCAGGTTAACAACCTCAGGATCATCTTCATTTATCACCATCTCATATATCCAAGCAATAATCAAATTTTACTATTTCTACCTTTGCAAAATCTCTCATATTTGTTTCACTTCTCATTTCTTATATAAGTACTGCCTGAGTCCTTGTTACTCCTTGTTGAGATGATTTCCTCCCTTTTTTCCCCAACAGTAATCACTTTCATAGGTAGCTCTTCTTTTTTTATAACATGCACTATTCTCAAGGTTTTCTGCCCATAGGTTCTCCTATTTCTGGTTATTACCCACTGTGCTTACCCAAAATGATGGTCCAGTGAGGACAATTAACATTTAAGGCACTATCTTTGCATTCAAAATCAAGCAAGATGATAGATCACATAAGTGCATTTTGAAGATATTACAGGAATGCCATTGCCATCATCATATAAATTGTAGGCTGTAAGCTTAAATATGAAAAGTTTGGTATTTAAGCATTAGTGCCTACTATGTACCAAAAACTTTGATAGGTGTGTAAATAAAGTCAAAAGACAGTCTCTACTCTAGAGAAATTTACAGTAAAATGGAGAAAATTCTTTAGAAGTTGTATGGTCTATTCCATGCAGTTTATGGATGAGAAAACTAAAACCCAGAGTAATAAATTGACTTGTTGCAAATCACATGGAGAATAAGAAGCAGAGATAGCCCTGAAATCCAAGCATTATTATTCTAATTCTAGTAAGTTTTTCTTTATGTCATGTTCTGAGGCAAAAATGAAATTTCCTTTTATGATACTCCATTTCTGATAGCTGAATAAACAGAACCAAAGGAGACAAAGGGGAATGATTATATTCCTCTTCTTTTCTTTTCATCATCAAGATATGAAAAAGGACATCAGCCTGAATAAATATTAAACTTTGCAATGCTAGCCAGAATAATGCTACTGTATTTCATTTGGCTTCGGGTGGTAGGTGTAGGCAGAATTGACAAAAACATTTGGGGATTATTAAAACTGGAGTTTGGTCCTACCTGCAAAGTTGCTTTAGTACCACTAATATTGATGTGACTTATAATTATGAAACTTCAAGATATGATTACTTTTAAAACACAAATATATGACACAGGGGACTTTAGTGGATAGAGAGCAGGTTTCAAAGTCAGAAAACTACCTAATGGCTATGATTCTGGGCAAGTCACTTAACCTCTCAATGATCCCAGGCTGTTCTCTAGCAGTAGCAGTTTGAAGAGCTAACCTGTGTTGTTAGAAGAAATTCCAATATACTAAAGGAAGTATATACCCAGTCAAAAAAATAAAATAGCAAAAGAAAAATGAATTGCAAGACACATAAAAAGTTCACTAATTAAGAATAATTGGAGTAAGTATGAATTGAGAAAAGCAAATTTAGAAAAGAATATTTTTAAAGGAATGAAATTTCATTCCTTTTAAATATACAAATATATAATAGGATAACAAAGATGATTTATTCATTCAAGTTTTTGTCTGCTAGGGCCCATTAGGGATATGTTTTCATGAATAGATAATACTATTTTAAATTGGCATATCAATTGCTGCAAACCATTCATTTCTCTTCTTACAAGTTACTCCCCTCAACATGCTTTCTATGCTCCAGTGATACTAGCTTCTCTCCTCGCTTTTCCCCTTGAAAGATTCTCTATATCCAGACTCTGAGCATTTTCACTGATTGTTCCCATGTCTGGAATATTCTCCCTCTTCATCTCTATCACCTGCTCTCCCTGACTTCCTTCAAGGCTCAGCTAAAACCTCATCTTTGATATGAAATCTTTTCTGATCCCCTTTAAGTCTACATTTTGACCATCATTTGGCACAGTACTCTGATATATAGAATGTACTTATTAAATGCTTATTGAAGGACTTAAAAAGCCTTTAATACTATTGTTTATACTGCAGTATTTCCCCCAAAATAAGACCTAGCATGAATTTTTTTCAGGATGCTTGTAATATAAGCCCTAACCTCAAAATAAACCCGTTAAAATTGGCAGACAGAAGTCCATATTTAGTATATCTATTGCAACATACAATGGAAATATCGAATTATAAAATAATATCATTGATATATTATAATTAAATAATATTATTGACATTAATACTTAAAATAAATGATAATATAAATTATAAGTAAATATTTATAAATATGCAGGTGCCTTTGGAAAAAAGATAAATGCCTTTGTAAGGAAATGAACTCAAAACTTATTGCCAAATGACCAATCTGAGTAGGAACACAATGCACAAATAACAAAGGTACTTGTTAACATCTGAATAGAAAGAAAGTCCCACTTCTAATCATCACTAAGGATTGGAAAGACAAAATTGACCATGTTTAAAGCATTTATGGTCTTGAAACCAAAAATGCCTGGTGCACAAGTAGTCATAAAGAAGTGGGTCACTGTAATGCAGCCAATTGTTTTGCGAGGTGGCCAAAGAGGTCTGTTCCTCTGGGATTCAGCCAGCACTCACCAGGCAAAGGAGAGGAAGAACTTACTTTCAGTCAAAAGAATAGATTAGAAGATTCCCACAAGAATGATTACCTATTTCCAGACATCTCCTGAAAATGAACCCTAATGGGTCTTCTGGAGCAATAAGGTATCAATTTACCTATCACAAAGTGAATTGTTATTAAATAATTGTTGAATTGAGCAATAGTATTAATCTTCATGAAGAAAAGACCTTAAATACATTTACCTTTGTAGTTCCCCTAAAGTTAACTACTGGCTCTGAACATAGTAGGCCCTGTATATTGAAGTTCAAATTCAATTAAGAGGCAAAGAATAATCTCAGCATGGCTATTGGTCAAACAACACTCTATTTTAATGAATAGATTGGCAATTAATGTATAGTTTTACAATATGTGACAAAATTGTCCAAATAATCAAGTGGCCAGGAGCAAGAAAATAACAGAGAGAGAGAATAATGAATGGAAAGTTCTGAGGTCTGATGTAGTTTTCAAGTGCACCTGTTTCTCTGCATGCATCTCCCTCAGGAATGCTCATTTATCAAAACAAAATTCTTTTTTCCAGGCTGTCCTATTGTATTCTGGTCAACAGTCCATGGGGGTTCCTTATGCCCTAGAAACATTTTCTAAGCAAGTATGAAAAATGTAGCTTGCCTTAGCCTTATAAGTTCCATTTTACACAACTTCGATAATTGATCTAATAAAACTTCAGGGCTTCTTTAATTAGACTAAACCCCTCATAAATATATAAGTATAACGAATGAAATTTAAAAACATTTCATTTGCAAAATGGTACCAATATTTCAGCATCAGCATAGAAGCAGAGGCAAAGAAAAAAGAACTAATGTCCAGAAGAGCTGACTTCTAAAAGAAGAATCAATTTCAAAGATTAGTTACCCCATAAAGAAGGAGATGCCCTAAAGAAATGAAACACAAAGTAGGTGATTATATTTATATAGAGTGTATATACATATATTCTATATGAAGTATCATTCTCTTGCAATCAGGTCCTAGATTATTTATGGTTTTAAAATAATCAATAATCAACTTTCCTTGAATTATACTTCTTGGATAAAATCCTGTTCAGAATTATTGTAGTAGTATCTGTTATTTTGATTATCAATAAGATTAATAGCAACTATATTGAATGAATATTTTGAAAATAAATAGTGAGCAAAGGTAAAAATAGCATAAATAGTCAGAATCCTCAATATTACAAAAAAGTTACCATGAACTTATCCTGAAGAAACCCATTATAATAACTGAAAATCTAAAAGAAAAGCATAGAAGAAAGCTTGGGAAATCTGTTAAAGTAACTAACAAATATAAATTTAAAAATCATCAAATGTTTGAGAAGGTACAGACTCCATACAATTTCTGAACTGTGAGAAGACATAAGCCCAGCATCATGAACAAAGGATCAGAATTTTATAGCTTCAAGGGACAGGAAAGATCCCTACAATAATAAATCAAATCATACAGTACTTTAGTTTTTAATGAGCTTTTTCCATGAGTATCTTTTATAGAGCTAGTATCATTGTTCCCATTAGGTAGATAAGAACTTTAAGGCTTGAGGAGAATAAATATCTTGCCTAATATTCCACAGCAAGAGCCTGGCAGATCAGGTTTTTAATAATCTCAGATGTGGTAGGTATCTCACTTGCCAGGTAGTAAAGTCCATCTCTCTAAACAAGAACGGCCTCTTCAATATAAAATATAAGTCATCATCAAGTCTTTTGTAATGACCTCCAAAGAATGGAAAGTGGGAATCCCATTATTCAAGCCAGCACATTCATCTTTTGAAAAACTCCATTATGTAGCATGCTTTCTCATACATGAAAACTATATATAATATAAAAATGGAAATATGTATTTGCAAAATTCCTATCATTCCTAATTCTATACTCTGAATTTGATATCCACATTTCTTTCCTGAGCTTTATTCTTATATAGACAGTAACCATATGGACATATATACTCAGACATCTTATAAAAATCTAGAACTTGTAATGCCCTGAACAGTACTCAAAACTCTTTATATTGTCCCCTATAATTTTATACAGTTTATCAATTTACTTATTTCTCTTAAGAGCACCACCATTCTTTCAATAACTCCGGTTTTCAACCTTAGTGATATTCTTGAATTTTCACCTTTTATATTCATTAATTTGAAAACTGTTATTAATTCTGCTTTCATTATACCATAAATATCAATAACATTGTCTTCATTATTGTAGTTTATATCCCAGTTCATAACTTTTTTATCTCTTGCTTAAAATGTTGAGTTATCTAGGCAACAACCTCCTAATGACTCTTCTTGAGTCTAGCTTTTTCCCTTTTCCAATAAACTGTCAAATTACTATTACAAAAGTACAAATTCAATTATTTCACTTCCTAGTAAAGAAGTTTCCTCTTAGCTCTAGGAAAAAAAAATATAAAGTCAATTAAATAAAATTCTTCATATTCTAGCCCCAGCCAATCTTTCTCAAATGGCATTATATTATTTCCTTTACTATATTGAACAGTATATTCCCACCAAGCCATCCTATTTCCATTTCAATTTATGAACAATTCCATCTCTGAGCTTTACTTTCTTCAAACTTTTCTGGTATTCTTGCTACCCTTTGACCTAAATATTTCTTACGGTTTCTAGCTCCCTTTAAATCTCAGGTCATTAGCCATCTTCAATCCAGGGTTCTTCCTGATCCTGATTCTGATCTTGATTTTTAGTGCTTTAACTCCTTCTGAAAGTTATTTGCATCTTTTAAAAAATGAACCACTGAATATTTTGTTTCACTAAAGTACAATAAAAGTTCCTTGAGAGAGGAGGCAATGTCATTTTTGTCCTTACATGCCCAATATTTAGCGGATCATCTGGAGAATGTGAAAGGATTAAAACATTGTATTAAATTGAATTGTATGAAATATAATATGGCATTAAAACCCTTTACTATTGTTATTACCCCACTCTGAACATTCTCCAATTTATCAATGCCTTTGCTAAAATGCTAAGAAATAGTCTGACCAGGCCATAGAACAGATAGACTATCTATCACTTTTCTAGTGTTGCCCAGTAGGTATAGTAAGGGAGGGCAATATGGATGAAGGAAACTTCATGCCTTCCCCAAAAGAAAAAATAGAATTAATGATCCCTTTCTATGTCTGACTGTACCCACTAGTGAAAGGTTCTCCTCTCCTGAGATTAAGAAAACTCAGACTTCTTATTCAAAGCAACTATTGGCTGGGAGATTCAGTCCATAGGCAAAGGTTTCAAATTCACATGGATTCTTTTCTCTATGAAAATAGGAAACTTAAAAATACATATTATTAATAAAACTCATGTAGTACTTGAGGATGCTTTTCTGTCATCCTGAAAGAAGACTGTGACAACAGGGGGGTAATGTCATGGCAAGCATATGAATTGAACTTGATTGAGGGGGTCCTGTGCTAAATCACCAGCCTCACTTACTCCTTCAAAACCATCTGGGTCCAATAGCCAGATATGAATAAGATTGACTGGAGATACCGTGAAGGAGAGGCAATCAGGGTTAAATGACTTACCCAAGGTCACAGAGCCATTAAGTATCAGTTGTCTGAGACCATATTTGAATGTCCTCCAATCTCAAAGGCACTACACCACTTAGCTGTTCCAAGCCCCTAGGCCAAAGACCATCTGGATATCTATACCATCATCCAAGGGTCACACAAAATTATCAACTTCAAAATTAACCTGTTTTTAAAAACTCCTAGATTTATTGCCTTGGTATGATTAGAACAATGAATTCAGAGGGGTCTGATGTTCCCTATCCCTGATCTAGTCAATTGTTTTGATTACTAGACTAGCTTAGAAATTATTCTGATAAATTAACAAAAACATTGAACCTTGTCAAACTTTCCCATTGAAACTTGTCAAATAATTTTCAACGTCGAACATAAAATTGTGCATTCAGTTGTTATAATCAAAATAAAATGAAAACAGATTTTGCTAATATAAAATTTAAAAGATTTTGTGTGCATGCATGTGCACGCACACACACAGACATACACACACACACACACACACACACACACACACATGCAACCAAAATTAGAAGGAACGAAATTGGAGGAAAAACTTGATGGCAAGTATCTCTGAAATGTGTGTATGTTTGTGTTGTGTATGTACATGTGTAAGAGAGAGAGAGAAACAGAGAGAGAGAGAGATGGAGAGAAGGATTCAGATTTATAAAACTGCAAGCCATTACCCAATTGATAAATGACCAAATGATATGAACAGCCAGTTTTCAGAAAAAGAAATCAAAACTATCTATAGTTAAATTAAAAACAAATCTAACTCACAATGGATTACAGAAATGCAAATTAAAACAACTCTGAAGTACCCACTCATACCTATCAAATTGGCTAATATGACAAAAAAGATAAATTATCAATGTTGAAATGATATGGGGAAAATTGGGATACTATTGTACTATTGTTGGATTTCTCAACTGATTCATTCATTGTGGAGATAAGTTTAGAATTAGACCCAAAAGTCTGTGAAATTGTGCATTTCCTTTGGTCTAGCAATACTACTGCTGCTAGGTCTATATGTAAAAAAGGAAAATAATTTATTTGCACAAAAGTATTTATGGCAGTTCTTTTTCTGGTAGCTAAAAAATAAATCTTGAGAAATTCCTATAATTGGGGTAATGGCTGAACAAGTTGTGGTATATGATTGTAATGAATTATTATTGTCCTCCCAAAAATGGACAAGCAAGATGATTTCAGAAAAACCTGGAAAGACTTACATGAACTGATGCAAAGTCAAGTGAGCAGAATGAGGTGAACATTGAACACAGTAATAATAATTTTATGCAATGAAGAATTGTGAATGACAGCTATTCTCAGAAATACAATGATCCAAGGAAACCCCAAGAGTAATCATCTTAAAAAGTATTATCTACCACTAGAGAAAGAATTCCCTCCCTTTCTTTCTTTCTTTTGTCTTTTGCACAAAATGACTGACAAAGAAATGTTTTACAAGTCTTCACCAATATCAGGTTGCTTACCACCTCAGGTTGGGGAAGGAAAGGGAGGTAAAAATGGAATTAAAATTTAATTTTTTTTAAATGTCAAAGTTTTAAAATTGTTTTACATGTAATTGAGGAATATTTTTTATAATTACTGACACTACCTCAGTTCAGTCCTGTCAATTCAGTTCAGATCCCAGAATCACTCGAGCATTGTCAAATAATTGTTAAAATCTTGGGTATCAATTCCCATTAAGCAGTTTGTTCTGACTTTTCCAACCCAAAGAGCATTCCCCTTGCCTGAGAAAACTGACTTTCTTCTTTCCATCTACAGCTCTGATTGCTTTACATTCTATGGAATATGATGTCTCCAGGATAAGCTGATCACCTGAAATCACATCTTCGTCTCCTTAATTCATCTCTGAAAAGACACTGCATAAGCTTCCCTCTCCAGTAATTGGAGGGCTGGAGGGTGGAGCACTTCTCCAAAAGCCTCCCTTTATAGAGAGCTGGAATCTGTGGCTTCCAACTAACTCTCCACTTTTCATCTGTAGCTCTGCTTAGTTGGAAAGCTACAGAACATGATACCTCCATATCTGTTATCCCTTGGTAGTCTCCCTCCTGTCTTTTCAGTGTGTTATCTTCCTCCATTGAACTAGAAGCTCCTCCAGTTGAATATAAACTTTTTGAGTACTGACAAGGATGGCTTCTTTTTGTATCCTCCGCATTTAGCAGAATATTTGTCACCTAGAAGAAACTTAAATACTGTTTACTAAATTTAATTGAAACAAGCCAAATAAGGGTTGAACAGCTTTATCTTCTAGCCATGATTAGTTAACATTTCATCTGTGCCAAGCAGAATTATTTTCCCTTATTTTAACTTCTTGCCCTGAGTATAACTAAAGAACAAAATGATTCTTTCTTTGCCATTTTCATTTCATTTTGAACTTTTGTGCTTCTAACAATATTCTTACAGGAGGATGCTCTTCTGTTCTTTCTGTTCTATACTTGTCTTTTTGAAACTTGATAGAGTAATAAGTTATTTAATTAAATGTTTTTGAATAAAAACTCATTATCCTCCTTATCATAATTGTATTTCATTAGTTTTTCTGGATTTAATCCTTAAAAAGTTTCCATGCCTCTTGAGCTGATTTCCCCTGAAGAATTTTAATCCATGGAATCCTACTGATTCTTTCTCTGAATTTTGAAATTTATTCTCCAAAAATCATATTATGACTGACTCTCTCTCTCTCTCTCTCTCTCTCTCTCTCTCTCTCTCTCTCTCTCTCTGTTCTTTTATCTATCACAGATTTGAATTTGGAGTGATCACTTCCTCACAAAGTTGAAATAATTTCCATCTCAGCAACAATGCCTCCATGTTATTAAGAGTTAAAACCAGGACAGTGTTCCACCAATCTGGTTCCTCTAATTATTAAAGGATCTTTAAATTAAGAATGTATTAGCTGGATTGTGAGACAGAGAGATAGTTCTAGAAGACATCAAGGTAAATGAAGACCCTCATCATAACAGGCCTAGGATCTATTTCTAAAATTGTAATTTATTTCATTTGTCTGACCAGATAGTCTATAAAATATTCTAATGGCAATATCACTTTGGTGTCTGTATCTACTGATCTTCCCTCAAACGATCTCTACTCAGTTGGCTCCCTCTTCTATCTAAATATTTTTGCATCTCTAAATTCCCCGTTATCATTCATGGATAAATTGCTTGATTTACCTAGTAAGTGTCTTATTATTATTTTTAGGAATCAGCTAAATGGCACAGTAGATAGAGCACTGACCTTGGAGTCAGGAGAACCTAAGTTCAAATCCTGCCTCAAACACTGTGTAATCTTGGGCAAGTCACTTAACCCTCATTGCCTTGCATTCAGGATTGTCTCCAGTCATCCTGATGCATTTCTTATCACTGGACCCAGATGTGTCTAGGTGAGACTGGTGACTTAACACAGTCCTTCTCACTCAAATCCATTTCATGGATGTTATTTTTCAATAAATCCATAAAACATAATGCAATACAATTAGGATAAGGAGGATGAGTTTTCATCCAAAAGCATTTAATTAAAAAATGTATTCTAACAAGTTTCAAAAAGACAAGTATATAACAGAAAGGACAGAAGACATCCTCCTGTAAGAATATTGTCAGAAGCACAAAAGTTCAAAGTGAGATGAAAATGGAAAAGAAAGGATCATTTTGTTGTTTAGTTACACTCAGGGCAAGAAGTTAAAATAAGGGAAAATAATTCTGCTTGGAATAGATGAAATGTTAACTAATCATGGATAGAAGATAAAGCCATTCAACCCTTATTTCATGGATTTGAATTTTATTAAATTATATTATTCAGTGTTAACCACATCTTCTCGACACTTTTTTAAAGCTGGTCTTTTCCATTATTTTATTGTTTCTTTGTTTTTAATGATGATCAGGATTATCTATCCATCTATCATAACTAGTACTTTCTTTACATTCACTATTTAATAAGATTTTGATTTCCAAATTTTTTCTTCTTGCATTTCTCTTGCCCCATCTCCAAGACAGCAAGCAATCTGATACAATGAAACAGCATTCACACTCCATAATTCTTTCTTTGGATGTGGATAGCATTTTCCATCAAGAATCTTATGGAATTATCTTGGATCATTATATCACTGAGAACTAAAGGCTATCATAGTTGTTCATCACAACAATGCTGCTATTACCATGTACAGTGAGCTACTGATTCTATTCCCTTCACTCAGTATTAGTTCATATAAATGTTTCTAGGCTTTTCTGAAACCTTCCTGTTTATCATTTCTTATTGCACAATAGTATTACATTACTTTTGCATATCACTTGATCAGCCATTCCCCACTTGATAAGCATTCCTTCAATTTCCAATTCTTTACCACCATGAAAAGAGCTTCTAAAAATATTTTTGTACATGTTATGTTCTTCCTTTTTTATGATCCCTTTGGGATATAGACTTAGTTGTCTTATTGCTGGATCAATTGGGCATAGTATCAAATTGCTCTTGAGAATGGTTGGATAAGTTCACAACTCCACTGAAAATGCATGAGTGTTTCAATTTGCTCTGATATCATTTTCCTTTTTATTTCATATTGATCACTTTGATAGGTGTGAGATGGTACTTCAGAGTTGTTTTAATTTGCATTTCTTTAATCAACAGTGATTTAGAGAATTTTTCATGTGACTATAGATAGCTTTAATTTCTTGCTCTGAAAATTACCTATTCATATCCTTTAACACTTTATCAACTTAGTAATACCTACTCTCTTTCCTTTTTTCACTAATATTTATTTATTTTTTTCATATTACTACAAGATATATTGTAAAAGTAAATATAATCTCCCCTCCTTCCCACAAAGATAAATCTCAAGAAAATTAAAGTGAGAGAAAAAAGTGCACCTCAATCCATATTCAGATACTATCAGCTCTGTCTTTGGGATGTATAGCATTATTTATCCTAAGTACATCAGAGAAATTGCTTCAATATTTTTCCCACAATTGCCATTTCTAGCTATATTTCTCTCCTTCCTACTCCTCCCCATGACCATTTCTTCCATTCTCTCTCTCCTTTCACTCTGTCCCTCCTCAAAAATATGCTGTATCTAACTACCCTCTCCCATGATTTTCCTCTATTTATCCTTGAGGAAAATAGGGTAAGATAGATGGATTTTGGGGGCGGCTAGGTGGCACAGTGGATAGAGCACCGGCCCTGGAGTCAGGAGTACCTGAGTTCAAATCCAGCCTCAGAAACTTAATAATTACCTAGCTGTGTGGCCTTGGGCAAGCCACTTAATCCCATTACCTTGCAAAAACTGAAAAAAAGAATAGATGGATTTCTATACCTTGTTGAGTGTGTATATTATTTCAACTCTGACCCACTTCTGAAAAGAAGGAAGGGATACTCATTCTCCCTCACCTTTCCCCCCTTCCACTCCATTGTAAAAGCTTTTCCTTGCTTCTTCTACATAAAATATCTTAGTTAATTCTACCTCTCCTTTTCCTTTCTCATCCATTAATTCCATTTTTATATTACACCTTCATATTGTATTTTGCCTATATTTACAATATGTGTGTGTTTATGGATATGGATATGGATATGGATATACTCTTTCTAACTGCCCAAATAAATTAGAAAGTTAATATAAGTTACCAGGACCAGTACCATCTTCCAATGCAGGAATATATGCAGTTCAATATCATTAAATCCCTCACAATTTGCCCTTCTCCTCCACTCTCTGTGCTTCACTTGAGTTCTGTACTTAGAGATCAAACTTTCTGTTAAGCTCTGGTCATTTCAACAGGAATGTTTGAAAGTTCCCTATTTTATTGAAAAGCCATTTTCCCCACTGAAAGAATATATTCATTTCACTAGAAAGTTGGTTCTCAGTTGTAATCCAAGCTCTTTTGCCTTCCAAAATATCATATTCTAAGCCTTATGGGTCCTTAATTTATATGTTGTATAATCCTGACTGTAGCTTCATGATATTTGAATTCTTTCTTTCTGGCTGCTTGTAATAGTCTCTCCTTGACTTGAGAATTCTGTAATTTGGCTGTAATATTCCTGGGAGTGTTTTATTGTTTCTTGATTTCTCACAAAGTCATCAGCTTCCCTTAGCTCCATTCTACATTAGAAGGAATTATTTTCTTCAGGTCATCCATATGGTCAATTCTGGTTTTAGGACAGTCTTCTCTTCATTGATCTTGTGGACTGCTTTTTCCATTTGACCTAAACTGTTTTTTGACATGTTACTTTCTTCAGTATTTTTTTTGTGTCTCCTTCACCAAGCTACTGACTTGGTTTTCATTATTTTCCCATATTGCTCTCATTTCTCTTCCCAATTTTTCCACTACCTCCCTTACTTCATTTTCAAAATCTTTTTTGAGGTCTTCTATAGCCTGAGACCAATTCATAATTTTCATGGAGGTTATGAATACAGATGCTTTTTCTTTTCCATCTTCTGAGTTGGTATTTTGATCCTCCACAGTCATATTCTTTTTCTTCTGTTGTTTGCATGTTTCCCCATTCTAGGGACTTTGTTAAGGTGGTGCTTCCAGGGTAGAGGACACAATTTTCCAAGGTTTGCTCAGTTTTTGCAACTGTTTTCAGGGACACCCCACCCCCAGAGACATCAATTCTTCCAAAGTCTTATGAGAGGCTCTGACCACTCTCTTGGCCTGTGCTTTGGTTGGTGGGTAACAACAAACAATTCCTTCTGCCCTGGCACTGTAGGGAGGGTCCCTGCTCTGCTATGGCAATATGGGGCCCCAGACTGGATCTGAGTATGGGCAAGGCAACAGAGTCCTGTCCAGTGATAGTGGAGAGAACTCCAACATCTCCTCCAACTTCCTTACCATCTGTGGGCTGAGCACTCTGGAAAATACACAGGTCTGCTTTTGGTTCCTGGGGCTGGGGCTCTGCATGCACTAACCTGGGCTCTGTGGTCCCTCAGGTATGATAAAGTTTTTCTGCTGACTTTCTAAGTTGTCTTTGGAAATCCCTGGCTGAAAGGTCTGAAAACAACCCTGCTTTTGCTGACCCAGGCACCCCCAGGGATGCAAATGCCCCACTGGCTGTTCCTGGATGACTGGAGTCAGTTTGCTCTGGTGACTGGTACAGCCTGGCTATGCTATGGGCCTTTCCTATCCCACTAGAACAGACCCCTTCCATAGATCTTCCAAGCTGTCTTCACCTGGAATATTGATTCATTCAGTGAACTATACCATTCAGTGAAATCTACCATTCTTTCTGTGAACTCTACCACTCTAGAATTTGATTAGAGTCAATATTTAAAGGTATTTGGAGTGATCTAGGGGTGAGTTTCTGGGATTTCCTGAGCACTCCACCATCTAGTTCTTCCAAGTGTCTCTCTTTCTTTTAGGGTTTTTTTTGCAAGGTGAATGGGGTCAAGTGGCTTGCCAAAGGCCACACAACTAGGTAATTAAGTGTCTGAGGTCAAATTTGAACTCAGGTACTCTTGACTCCAAGGTGGGTGCTCTATCCACTGTTCCACCTAGACTCTTTCTTTCAAATAAACATGCTTTTTAGAGCCATATTCCAATCATCCAGGCTGCTAAGTGGCATTACATATAGTGTGCAGAGTCTGGAGTTAGTAAGACTTGAGTTCAAATTCAACCTCAATCACTTATTAGTTGTATGACCCTGGGCAAGTAATGTAACCATGATTTGCTCTAGTTTTCTCATGTATAAAAAATCATTAATAATAGCATCTATCTCCAGGGTTGTTATGAAGATTAAATGAAATAATAATTGTAAAGCAGTTACCACAGTGTCTGCCACATAGCAGGTATAAGAGAAATGTTAATTCTCATTCCACCAAGACACGGTAAAACCTGTGAGATTAATTTATCTCCTCCCTTTATTGTAATTTCTAATTTATTATGTCTGCTTTGAACATAAACACTTGATTTTGTAAGTTTCATTCCTTGTTTTCTTCCTTAGATTTTGTTGCTAGTAAATAGTAAAATATCTTCTATCACCATTGTACTGCCTACATTGTAGGTACCCTGGATCTCCTCCTATCTAATTTGAGATGCACTGCATTATTCTCCCTAACTGATCTTGTTACATCACTTCCTGAAAAAAAATATTGTGACATAGAAACTGCACTTTTTCACTGGAGAGTTTATCAGCACTTATTTTATGCAAGAAAATCATGCTCAGAAATACAAACATTATCAGATAACATGTCCTTAATC